>NW_016831355.1:136010-138882 GCF_001698545.2 Rhinopithecus bieti | reverse complement strand
TGAGTTTCTTAGTCCTGAGTTCTAGTTTGATTGCACTGTGGTCTGAGAGACAGTTTGTTATAATTTCTGTTCTTTTATATTTGCTAAGGAGTGCTTTACTTCCAATTATGTGGTCAATTTTGGAATAAGTGCGATGTGGTGCTGAGAAGAATGTATATTCTGTTGATTTGGGGTGGAGAGTTCTATTGATGTCTATTAGGTCCGCTTGGTGCAGAGATGAGTTCAATTCCTGGATATCCTTGTTAACCTTCTGTTTGAATGTTGGACTCCCTTGCTGGGTTGGGGAAGTTCTCCTGCATAATATCCTGAAGTGTTTTCCAACTTGGTTCCATTCTCCCCATCACTTTCAGGTACACCAATCAAATGTAGATTTGGTCTTTTCACATAGTCCCATATTTCTTGGATGCTTTGTTCATTTCTTTTTACTTTTCTTTCTCTAACCTTGTCTTGTTGCTTTATTTCATTAATTTGATCTTCAATCACTGATACCCTTTCTTCCACTTGATCAAATTGGCTATTGAAGCTTGTGCATGTGTCATGAAGTTCTTGTGCCATGGTTTTCAGTTCCATCAGATTATTTAAGGTCTTCTCTACACTGTTTATTCTAGTTAGCCATTCATCTAATCTTTTTTCAAGGTTTTTAGCTTCCTTGAGATGGGTTTGAACATCGTCCTTTAGCTCAGAGAAGTTTGTTATTACCGACCTTCTGAAGCCTACTTCTGTCAACTAGTCAAAGTCATTCTCCATCCAGCTTTGTTCCGTTGCTGGCAAGGAGCTGTGATCCTTTGGAGCAGAAGAGGTGCTCTGATTGTTAGAATTCTCAGCTTTTCTTCTCTGGTTTCTCCCCATGTTTGTGGTTGTATCGACCTTTGGTATTTGATGTTGGTGACCTACAGATGGGGTTTTGGTGTAGATGAACTTTTTGTTGATGTTGATGCTATTTCTTTCTGTTTGTTAGTTTTCTTTGTAACAGTCAGGTCCCTTAACTGCAGAGCTGTTGGAGTTTGCTGGAGTTCCACTCCAGACCCTGTTTGACTGGGTATCACCAGTGGAGGCTGCAGAACAGCAAATACTGCAGAACAGCAAATATTGCTCTCTGATCCTTCCTCTGGAGGCTTCACCCCAGAGAGGCAGCTGCCTATATGAGGTGTCTGTCAGCCCCTACTGGGAGGTATCTCCCAGTTAGGCTACATGGAGGTCAGGGACCCACTTGAGGAGGCAGTCTGTCATTTCTCAGAGCTCAAATGCCGTGCTGGGAGAACCACTGCTCTCTTCAGAGCTGTCAGATAGGGATGTTTAAGTCTGCAGACGTTGTCTGCTGCCTTTTGTTCAGCTATGCCTACCCCATAGAGGTGGAGTTTAGAGGCAGTAGGCCTTGCTAAGCAGCTGTGGGCTGCACCCAGTTCGAGCTCCTTGACTGCTTTGTTTACCTACTCAAGCCTCAGAAATGGTGGATGTGCCTCCCCCAACCAGGCTGCCGCCTCACAGATCGATCTCAGATTGCTACGCTAGCAGTGAGCAAGGCTCCATGGGCGTGGGACCCGCCGAGCCAGGCACAGTACAGAATCACCTTGCCTGCCATTTGATAAGACCTTGGGAAAATGGGCATACACCTATAGGGACCTGAATAAAATTGGCATGAATAGGGAGCATTTGGTCTGGGATGCCACATTCAGCCATTCAGTGTGCAGTGCCTTTCACAAGGAGGTGTCATTTATGTGAACTAAAGTATAAATGTCACCTTTTTGAGAAGAGTAATGTACAACATAAACTGCATATGTGGTGTCCCTGGGGACGGGGCTGTAGCTGCGAGCATGGTGATGCCTGTTTTGGATCCTCTGCACCCACTCTTCAGTGCTGGGCTACTTCAAGGCACTTTTGTGCCTTCTAGAAGACTATACCTAGGAACTGTGGCTCCCTGAGAAAACACATGCACTTAGGTTCCTTAAGAATTTATCTATTTTGCCAAATGATGCTTGGCTCAAATAAGAAATACATTGTACAGAGGCCACAGCCATTCTTCATCAGCTGGAACATTTTACTCCAGATTCCTAAATTCTCTAAACTCTTCTCACTTATCAACTAGTCATCATTTGCAAGGCTTCTACTTGAGAGCTCCCCAAAGACTCTCCTGCCTCTCAGGTCCCTTCATTGCTGATCCACAGTGTCGATTTTCTGTCAAAGTCTAAAACGTTTTCTGATTGACTTTTGCAATACCTTTCAAAACTTTACATCACCAATTTTTGAAGGGTTAAGCACAGTCCACCCAAGAATATTTCACTCTTTTGAATTATCTTTTTTCCTCCATTTTTTAAGACTATATTTGAAGAATGGAAGGCTATGACAGAATTGATACTCAAGAGATATCTCCTAGGCTTCTCTCCCCATTTTCTTGTGGTGATGCTTAACTCTTAACCTAATGGAGAGAAGTAGAGGGAAATACACACACACACACACACACACACACAAAGAGAGACAGAGAAAGATGGGGAGGGAGAGGGAGAGAGAGAGACAAGCGCCAGACTGTGTGATGTCATCTGCTGCATGAAACTAGTATGCATGTTTGGGAAGTAGGTTATAAATAAGCTACTTATATTGTGGAAATGTGTAAAAAATGTTATAAATAGTAAGCTATTAATACAATTTTGATTCCAATTGAAATAGAGGCTACAGCATATACACCAAAAGGGAAAAACTATAAAAAAAATTACTGTATACTTACAGGCAGAATTTTAGTTTATGTTTTTTTAGATTCAGAATGGATGAATATGTATAAGACCATTAGTATCTGAAAAAAAAAAAAGTCTGTTCATGTATCTTTTCCATAATGAAACAATTGTACTAATAGAAAACAAAGAATCTTTGTGTGCCT
>NW_016831355.1:126166-135902 GCF_001698545.2 Rhinopithecus bieti | reverse complement strand
TTACAGGCTTGAGCCACCGCGCCCGGCCTGGTATTTTTTTTTAAGAGAAATACTGTTTTGTATTATTCATCCGTGTTTCTACCCATTTATTAAGGTTTAACTGACATAAAAATTGTATGTATTTAAGGTATACATCATGATGTTTTGATATATGTGTACATTAAGAAATGATTACATGAAGCTAACTGAAAAATAAAATAATATGAACATAAAATATTTAGGTGAAATTCTAAGAGAAAATTACAAGATCGCTGTGGTAGGCAGAAAAACAGCCCCCCAAAACAATGTTTACAGAGTAACCCCTGAACTCATGAACAACACATTTTATTGTAGAAGAAAATTTGTACATGTGATTAAACTAAATATTTTGAGATTCGGATTATCCTAGATTATCTAGTTGAGCCCAACATTATCACAAGGTCCCTTATAAGCAGGAGAAAGGCAGTTAGAATATGAGAAACATTGGAAAAGGCTATAGTATTGACTAGAGGTGGAGGTAAAGGCCATGAGTAAAAGAATGGAGAAAGCAAGTAGAATCTCCTATAGACAATCAAGTAGATTCTCCTCTAAAGAAAACAGAAGGAACAAAGTCCTGTCAATGCCTTAATTTTAGCCAAGATAAACCTATTTTAGATTTCTCGCCTTTAGACTCTAATATAATAAATTTGTGTTGTAAACAATTAAATTTGTGGAAATTTGATTCAGTATCAATAGAAAACCAAAAACATCTGTATGTTAAAAGTATAAATACACTAGGAAATCAAATAATTACTAATTAAGTGGAGAGGAGTATCCTATTTATGGACTGAATGATTCAAATCTATAGACTTATAGAGTTCTATTGATCTCTAGATGTATTGCAATTCCAACCAATGTCCCAGAAAAACATTTGTAGACATTAGCACGATGATTCTAAAACTGATATGAAAGGCAAATAAACTAGAATATCCAAAACAATCTGAAAGAGAATCACAAAGCTGGAGAATTTACACTTGTAATTTCCAGATTTACTGTCTAACTAGATTAGCCAATATAGTGTGGTACTGAAGAAAGGATGGACAAATAGAATGGAAGGACCAGAAATATCCATATATGTCACCAATTCATTTAGACTAATCTATAAAGTCAATCTAATGAAGAAATAATAGTATTTAAACAAGATGCTGGGAAATGTGATATAAATATGAAAACTATGAACCTTGATCCATATTTCAAACCACATAGAAAAATTAACACAATCTTCAGCCAAAACGTCAAACTGTCAAATTTCATGAAACAAGGCAGAAAATATTTTTGAGCTATAAATTCTTATATATTATATCAAAATATAAAAAATACTTTGAGAAAATTAAAGTTGGTCCCTTCAATGAGACTGAGATAAAATTGTAATCTACAGAATGCTAAAAATTGTTATTTAATAATATGGTAAATTTACATTAATATTATATATAGTGTAATAAAGAATATATCAGCATAAATACATATAATTGAGCACTCCCTGATGTATACTAAGAATTTTTACTAAGTTTACTTTTAAAATTATTCTGGTGTTGCCGGCGCGGTGGCTCAAGCCCTGTAATCCCAGCAACTTTGGGAGGCCGTGAGACGGGCTGATCACGAGGTCAGGAGATCGAGACCATCCTGGCTACATGGTGAAACCTCCGTCTCTACTAAAAAATACAAAAAAACTAGCCCGGGCGAGGGGGGGGTGCAGGCCCGCCTGTAGTCCCAGCTACTCGGGAGGCTGAGGGCAGGAGGAAATGGCAATATAAACCCGGAGGCGAGCTTGCGATGAGCCTGAGATCTGCCACCTTGCACTCAGCCCGGGCGACAGAGCGAACTCCGTCTCCAAAAAAAAAAAATTATCTGTATTTTTTTTCAATAAAATGTCAGTTCTGTTAGCACGTGTTGAGGCTGTTTGATCTGTATGTAGTCCCTGAACATGAAAAAAATCTCATTTATGCTTATGTATTCATTCTGGTACCTTCCTTGCCTATACTTATAATTATGCACATCATTAATGTGAATATATTTTAATCTCCATAAATTAATAATAAGTTTTAACATTTATAATGGTTAGTAGTCAGGAACATGGAAAGGCAAGAAGTGTAACTGAACAGGCTGAGTATATATAGATTTAGGGAGCTCAAAAGAAGAAAAATAACTGCCAAAACCAAATTTTACACTTTTCCAAGTTATTCTTTTATCAGAATTCTGCCAAAGAAAATACATTTTGTTGATATCTTTTTTTTCTGACCGTGAGCGTAATTCTTATTTTTGCAGAATAACTTGGAAAACACATAAAAGTATGAAAACTTGAATAGCAGTAATGAAATAATACCATAATACCAGTAACATCATAATATGGATACAGTTTTTGATAAATTTAGATGTAGATCTTTCCACACATTTATCTGTATTTATACTCAGGTTTCAAGTTGGGGTCCACAATTTTGTAATGCTTTCAAATAATGCATAATGAATATTTTATAAAAACATGAGTTGCCAGGGAAATAATTTTGAAAATCATTTTATATGCCATGTTTCATTCTATCATATAATTTTTTTTCTGATTGATTTCTGAATTGCTTTTATAGCATTTTAAATATTTTAAATGTTTTCTAAGCCTTGTCTATTTTCTCTCAGATTTACTACAATATTTCATTTTAAATAGTGAGTATTTTTTTGCTATTTAATTCCACCTCCATAATCCAATCACCTCCCACCAGACCCCACCTCCAACACTGGAGATTACAGTTCAACCTGAGATTGGGGTGGGGACACAGATCCAAACCTTATAATACTGCCCTTCCCTCTCCCAAATCTTAATGTCCTTTTCACTTTGCAAACTACAATCCCAGTATTCCCCCAAAGTCTTAACTCACTGAAGCATTAACTCAAAAGTCCACAGTACAAATTCTCATCTGGGACAAGGCTAATTCCTTCTGCCTATGGGACTGTAAAATAAAAAACAGGCTAATTTCTTCTAAGATACAATGGAGGTATAAGCATTGGGTAAATACTCGGGAGAAATCAGCCAATAGAAAGGGGCTACAGGTCCTGTGCAAGTCTGAAACACAACAGGGAAGTCATTAAATCTTAAAGTTCCAAAATGATCTCCTTCAATTCATGTCCCACATCCAGGGCACACTGGCAGAAGGGGAGTGCTCCCAAAGCCTTGGGCAGCTCAACCTCTGTGACTTTGAAGGGTTCAACCCCCAGTGGGCTGGCATTGAGTACCTATGCTTTTTCCCAGGCGCTAATACAAGCTGTCAGTGGATCTACCATTATGGGGTCTGGAGAATGGTGGCCCTCTTCTCACAGCTCCACTAGGCAGTACTTCAGTGTAGACTCTGTGTGGGGGCTCCAAACCCACATTTCCCCTCTGAACTGCCCTAGTGAAGATTCTCTGTGAGGACTCCACCCCTGTAGCAGGCTTCTGCCTGGACATCCATGCTTTTTTATACATCCTCTGAAATCTAGGCCAAGGCTCCCAAGACTCAACTCTTGCTCTATGCACCCACAGGCTTAACACCAAGTGGAAGCCACCAAGGCTCATTGTTTGCACCCTCTGAACCAGTGGCTCAAGCTGTTTTGGGCGACCTTTGGGCAGAGGCTGGCACTGGAGCACCCAGGATATTGGGAGCAGTGTCCAGACATTGCACAGGGCAATGGGTCCCTCAGTGTGGCCCATGAAAACATTTTCCCCTCCTAACCTCTCAGACTGTGATGGGAGGAGAGGTTACTGCAGAGGTGTCTGAAATGCCTTTCATGCCTCCCCATTGTCTTGGCTACTAACATTCAGCTCCTTGTAACTTAAGCAGATTTCTGCAGATGGCTTGAATTCCTCCCCAGAAAATGGGTTTTTATTTTCTACCATTTGGCCAGGCTACAAATTTTCAAAAGCTTTACATTCTGCTTTCCTTTTAAATATAAGTGCCAGTTTTACATCATTTTTTTGTTGACACCCATGAGCATAGGCTATTAGAAGGAACCAGGCCCCATCTTGAATGCTATACTGCTTAGAAATTTCTTCCACCAGAAACCCTAAATCATCACTCTCAGGTACAAAAGTTCCACAGATCCCTAGGGCAGGGGCACAATTCCACTAGTTTCGTTGCTAATCCATAATAAGGTGACCTTTACTCCACTTCCCAACAAGTTCATCATTTTCATCTGAGACCTCCTCAGCCTGGCCTTCAGTGTCCATATCAGTATCAGTAATTTAGTGTCAACCATTTAACGAGTATTTAGGACATTTCAACTTTTCCTTCATCTTCCTGTCTTCCTTTGAGCCCTCCAAACTGTTCCAACTTCTGCCTGTTACCCAATGCAAAAGCCATTTCCACATTTTTAGGTATCTTTCTTTGACTCATGCTTCTTTAGGCCGTACAGGAAGCATGGCTGGGAGGCCTGAGGAAACTTTCAACTTTGGCAGAGGCAAAGGAGGAGCTAGCACCTCACATGGCTAGAACAGTAGCAAGAGAGAGGTTGGGGAGATGCTACACATTTTTTTAACAACAAGACCTCGTGAGAACTCACCATCATGAGAACAGCACCAAAGGGATAGTGCTAGACCATTCACAAGAATTTCACCCCCATGATACAAACAACTCCTACCAGGCCCCACCTCCAACATTAGGAATTACAATTCAAGATGAGATTTGGGCAGGAGCACAGATCCAAACCTCATCACTATTGGAAAAAAGTAGACCTCATGGATGAGCAAATGAGGAATTTCAGCACAGAGATAGGAGGTGTAAATTTCTTAGAAATTTACAGTTAGAAAAAAGCAAACAAACTATTTTGAGAGATAAATATTTTGATGGACTCACATTATCTCTATAATAAACACAAAAATGACATAATTTGTTCAAAAAACATTCAGATTATTCACCCCAGTAGAAATGCGTTACATGACACATTAACACATTTCCTCAGGCAGAAAGAAATACCAGGCAGAAATGTTAATCTACACAAACAAACTAAAAACCCAGAAAATGGTAAAGATGAAGATATGGATGTGAAACAGAAATATCTCAGGCCCCAAAATCACTAAATTAAAGGGAAAATTCAAGCTGGGAACTGCTTAGGGCAAACCTGCCTCCCACGTGACTCATAGTCACCCCTCTGCTCACTGAGATAAATGAGTATCTGAGTGCCTCCTTTGGAAAGGTTAGTCAGTAAGTCAAGAGAATGCAACCGTTTGTCTCTCACCTACCTGTGACCTGGAAGCCTCCTCCCTACTTTGAGTTGTCCCACTTTTACTTCGAATTGTCCCACCTTTTCGGACCAGACCAAATCAACATTCCTTTTACATATTTTTATCATTGTCTCATGTCTCCCTAAAATGTTTAAAACCAAACTGTGCTCTGACTGCCCTGGGCACATGCCATCAGGGCCCCCTGAGGCTGGGTCATGGGTGCGCATCCTCAACCTTGGAAAATTAACTTTCTAAATTAACTGAGACCTGTCTCAAATTTTGGGGTTCACACGGGGATATTTTATTATTTTAATCAGTCAATAATAGATAACAGTATAAAAAAATGTGTGTGGGGATTAGAACATTAATGAAAGTAATTAACAAATATATTACAAAGGATGGGGTGAATTGTAAGTATACCATCATAAGATTTTTAAACTATACAAAATATGGTATAATATTCTTTGAAGATAGACTGTGATGAATTAAATATGAACACTGGAAACTCCAGAGCAATGGCTATTTAAGTGACCAACTAATAAGCCAAGAGTGCAGAAAATATAACGGAATGATAAAAATACTAAATCCACCATCAGGCAGAAAAACAGGAAAATTAGGAATTAGAAAAGGATGAAACATAGAAAACAAATAGAAAGCCAGTAGATTTAAATGCATGTATATAAATAATTGTATTAATATAAATGATGTAAGTGCTTCTATTAAGACAGAGATTGTCAAATTACATAAACATAAGAAACCACTAATATACTCTGTAAAACAAACCCATTTTAAATATGAAGACCTATGTGAAAGTTGGGTACAAATAAAAGGATGGAAAATATATTAATGCAAACACTAAATATTAAAGCTAAAATATCTTAGAGTTATTGTTAATGACGCCTCCTGCCCCCCCCCCCACACACACACACACACACACACAGAGAGAGAGAGAGAGAGAGAGAGAGAGAGAGAGAGAGAGAGAGCGAGCACACCCAAATAAATGAACTATAAAGAACCAAGGAGCTAAGAGAATAAAAGAGCATTTCCTATCTTGTAGGCCTTTATCTGTCTTGTCTGTCTCTCATATTAATTTCTATGGGTTCTTCCCACTGCATAGCCTGAAGACGAAATTAAATTCCTGCTCTCTCCAACCTAGTTTCCTCTGATTCTTCTCCACTTCTTTGCATCCAGGTTGTTGCATTCTGCGGCTTTTCTGTTGGAATTTAGGTCTGTGCAGCACAGCTGGAATTTTAGGACAACAGAAAGCTTTCGTGAGTGGTTGGTCCTTTCTACTTAATTGTAATTTTAAGGGCTTTTTGTTTGTTTTGTTTTTTGTTTTTTTTTTTTTTTTTTTAGACAGGGTCGCACTCTATAACCCAGGCTGGAGTACACTGGCGCCATCTCCGCTCACTGCAACCTCTGCATTCCTGGTTCGAGCGATTCTCCTGCCTCAACCTAGAGTAGTTGTGTTTACAGGTGTGAGCCACCACACCTGGCTACTTTTGTATTTTTAGTAGAGACAGTGTTTTACCATGTTTGTTTGACCATGTTGGTCAGGATTGTCTCAAACTTCTGGCCTCAAGTGATCTCCCCACCCGAGCCACCCTAAGAGCTGAGATTACAGGCATGAGCCACCGTGCCCGGCTGAGTCTGAATATTTTTTTTTTTTTTTTGAGATGGAGTTTCACTCTTGTTGCCCAGGCTGGAGTGCAATGGTACAACCTCAGCTCACTACAACCTCTGCCTCTTGGGTTCAAGTGATTCTCCTGCCTCAGTCTCTGGAGTAGCTGGGATTACAGGTGCCCACCACCACGCTGGGCTAAATTTGTATTTGTAGTAGAGATGGGGGTTTTCCCATGTTGTCCAGGATGGGCTCGAACTCCTGACCTCAGATGATCCACCCGCCTTGGCCTCCCAAATTGCTGGGATTACAGGCATGAGCCACCGAGCCTAGCCTGACTTTGAGGATTTTTAATGAGACAAGCAAAATAATAGGAAAATCAATGGGATAATCCAGACAAGGATAACTCACCGCTGAAAAAGAGGTGAAGTGAAAAGCTCTATTATTGCTCAGCCTAAAAATCGGCATGTTAATTAACTGTTCATGGTGGTGCACACTTTTAATCCCAGCTACTCAGGAGGCTGAGGCAGAATCACTTGAACCCAGGAGGCAGAGGTTGCAGTGAGCCGAGATCGCGCCAATGCATGCCAGTTTGCGCCAGACTCTGTCTCAAAACCAAAACCAAAACCAAAACAGTAACAAAACAAAACAAAAATCTGCATGTTAAAATCTCACTCGGGGCAGGATGAAAAGGGGAGCACTAGGGGCTACAAGTTGTACTGTCCCTTGGCATAAATCTTGGTGGCCATGCGAAGGCATTCACCTATAGGGACTTGAATAAAATGGCATGAATAGGGAGCACTGGGTCTGGGATGCCACATTCAGCCATTCGGTGTACAGTGCCTTTCACAGGGAGGTGTCATTTATGTGAACTAAACTATAAATGTCACCTTTCTGGGAAGAGTAATGTACAACATGCACTGCATATGTGGTGTCCTGGGGATGGGGCTGTAGCTGCGAACATGGTGATGCCTGTTTTGGATCCTCTGCACCCACTCTTCAGTGCTGGGCTACTTCAAGGCACTTTTTGTGCCTTCTAGAAGACTATACCTAGGAACTGTGGCTCCCTGAGAAAACACATGCACTTAGGTTCCTTAAGAATTTATCTATTTTGCCAAATGATGCTTGGCTCAAATAAGAAATACATTGTACAGAGGCCACAGCCATTCTTCATCAGCTGGAACATTTTACTCCAGATTCCTAAATTCTCTAAACTCTTCTCACTTATCAACTAGTCATCATTTGCAAGGCTTCTACTTGAGAGCTCCCCAAAGACTCTCCTGCCTCTCAGGTCCCTTCATTGCTGATCCACAGTGTCGATTTTCTGTCAAAGTCTAAAACGTTTTCTGATTGACTTACAATACTTTTCAAAGCATTACGTCACCAGTTTATGAAGGGTTAAGCACAGTCCACCCAAGAATATTTCACTCTTTTTCATTACCTATTTTTTAAGAGTATGTTTGAAGAATGGAAGGCTATGACAGAAATGATACTCAAGAGATATCTCCTAGACTTCTCTCCCAATTTTCTTGTGGTGACGCTTAACTCTTAACCTAATGGAGAGAAATAGAGGGACATACACACACACTCCCACACAGACAGCACGCAAGAGAAAGGAGAAAGACAAGCACCAGACTATGTAAGGCCATCTGCAGCATTAATCTAGTATGCATGTTTGGGAAGTAGGTTATAAATTACCTACTTATACTGTGGAAATGTGTAAAAAATGTTATAAATAGTAAGTGATTAATACAATTTTGATTCCAACTGAAACAGAGCCTACAGCATAAACACCCAAAGGGAAAAACTATAAAAAACAATTACTATATGGTTACAGGCAGGATTTTAGTTTATGGTTTTTAGATTCAGAATGGATGAATATGTGTAAGACCATTAATATATGAAAGTAAAAAAATAAACAGTTGAAGTATCTTTTCCATAATGAATACCACTGTAATAATAGAATACATACAATCTTTTTGGGGTCGGTGCAGCATTCTGAACAGTAAAAAAATTTTGTCACTTTGAAATACTGTATCTACACAGAATTTTCCAAAGTGATAGCTTTTTTTAGTATATAATTTCTAAAACTATATTATAGTGATACATGTTACTTATATAAGTGATATCTTAAAATGAAAGAAAAGTAAGAGAATTTACTTGTTATACCTCTTTTATGATTTCTGAAAAGAGTAGTATATTTAATGGTATTTATGGTTTTTATTTCAGTGAAATACTGTTTTATATTACTCATCCTTTTTTCTTCCAATTAAGGTTTAACTGACATGAAAGTCACATATATTTAAAGTGTACAACACGATGATTGGATATATGTGTACATTATGCAATGATTAAATCAAGCTAATTGAAAAATAAAATATGAACATAAAATATTTAGGTGAAACGCTAAAAAAATTACAAGATCTCTATGGTAAGCAGAATAACAGCCCCTTGAAGCAATGTTTACAGAGTAACCCCTGAACTCATAAACGACACATTTTATTGTAGAAGACATGTGATTAAATTAAATATTTTTAGATTGGGATTATCCTAGATTATCTAGGTGAGCCCAACATTATCACAAGGGCCCTTATAAGTAGGAGAAAGGTGGTTAGAATAAGAGAAACATTGGAAAAGGCTATAGTATTGACTATAGGTGGAGGTAAAAGCCATGAGCCAAAGAATGGAGAAAGCAAGTAGAATCTTCTAAAGACAATCAAGTAGATTCTCCTCTAGAGCCAACAGAAGGAACAAAGCCCTGCCAATGCCTTCATTTTAGCCAAGATAAATCTAATTTAGATTTCTCACCTTTAGACTCTAATAAAATAAATTTGTATTGTTGTAAACAACTAAATCTGTGGCAATTTATTACAGTATCAATAGAAGCCCAAAATATGTGCTAAAATTGTAAA
>NW_016831355.1:111228-124833 GCF_001698545.2 Rhinopithecus bieti | reverse complement strand
TAAACGTTTTCTAAGTGTTTCGTACTTTCTATCAGATTTACTAAAATATTCCATTTTAAATAGTGTTTTTTCTTAGATTTTGTTCCATAATTTTTTTCATTAAGAACATACATGTATCACATTTAATCTACTCAAAATCCTGAGAAGACAGTATTTATTTTTATCATGAATTTACAGATAAAGAATGAAGCTTAGAGAAGTTACGTAAGTTGTTTAATGGTATGAACCAAGTCCAGAGTCTGATCCTAGGGTTATACTGTAACACTAAAGGACACTTATACCGTAAGACTGAAGAGGATCAAACCTGGTACTCAACCTAGGGCTGCATTCCATCCTGAACTATGGTGCCTGAAAACAATGATTACAGTTTTCTATGATTCAGTGAGTTCACTGGGAGTTTCTTCTGCTAGGCTCACCTGGGCTCAAACATGGAACTACAAACAGCCACTCTGGGGTGGTCTAAGATGCGCCCTCACAAGGATGCAGTTCCAACTGGAATGGCAGGAACAGCAAGCATGGCTGGGCCTCTCCCTCCAGCTGGTCTTTCATTCTGGAATTGTTTACAGTGTGGGGAGCTCAAGACTCCAAAAGGGCAAAGACAGAAACTACGAAGCATCTTAGGACTCAGCCTAGGAAGGTGAGCAATGTCACATCAGAAACATTTCACTGATCAAAATAAGTTAACCAAGCCAGCATCACCGCATAAGGGAATGAATTCAAACCCTGAAAGGAGAGACAGTCTCATTGCAAAAGGGAGTTTTCACAGGAACACCTGACTCATTGGAAGTCATTGTTATTAAAACACACCCAACATCTACACAGTATTTTCATTCTAGTTTACAGGATACGTCTTTGTCGTTATTTGTAAAGTGAAACTTCACAGGATTACCTTGTTAAAAGGTGGGGGCTCTCTGACAAATAGCAAGAATTATTAAGAATTTTTATACTTGTGTTAGCCTGGATGGAGCACCTTTAACATCGCTGGCACAAGTGATATGTTTCACTTCTTTAAGCACACTTTTTGCTTAGAGTTGGAAGGAGCCCAGGTGGTTTGCTGACCAAATAGCGCTAGATTCCTGAGATATTTCAGAGCTGACTGCTTGGGAACACGGAATTGTTCATTTATGTGTACCCATTCTGGGTCAAGAAACTACTGATTGCTTGGGAACACTGAGAGGTTCATGTATGTGTACCCATTCTGGGTCAAGAGAGACCCCACTGTCCTGTGAATCATCTGGTCCAATCTCTCCCTGTTCTCTGTGACCTTCATGGATAGAGAGGAACAAAGCAACCACGACTCCTGTCATTAACCACAGTCATCAGGTTTCCTTTTATTGACAAATTTGGAGTTGGAATGGTTTTGAGGAGAGGAGCCTGAGCTGCTTGACTCAAACCTTGCAACAACTTCCTGGCTGCTCTGAGACATCTCGCTGCAGCCTGCATCAGAGGGTACATTTCAGAACAGAGACTTAAAGAATGGGAAGGAAAAGAATGAAAAGACAATCAGGAATGAGTAGTAGGAATGATCAGCTGCCGTGCTGGTCACAGGACTTAGGAGAACACAGGACGTGAAGGGTATCACACATGCCTTCGTCCGCCACCCCAGCCTACACCATTGTCAACCTTGTCCCTGCTCTGTCCCCCTCAGAAGGACGCCAAGAGACGGAGGGTGGCAAAAAACCAACATGTTATTCTTTTCTGACCCCCTGCCCCACTCTCACCAGATGCCTCCGAAAATCAACTGGAAGGTGGGAGGGATCAAGAATGACTGCTGTTACCATGGAAACTCCTTGATGGCTAGATTGCTTTGGGAACGAGGAGGAGATGAGATAAGCAGCAGAGGAACACTGGGCAGTCAGGACCCAGCATCCACCAACCCTTTCTTCCAGATAACTCCTTTGTTCTCTGTGCTGGTCTCCCTCTTGCTCCCACAGGGGCCCTTTCTGCCTCTTCACCTGTTTTGATTCTTCCAGTGGTGCCCTTCCCAGGTCTGAGAGGGGTGGGCCCAAGGCCCACTCAGGGCTGCTCCAGAATGGCCACTTCTTACTGTAGCCCAGACACCCTGGTCTATAAGACACACTGTCCTTGCCACTGAGAAGGAAGGGATGTCAACACTTTTGAGCCAAGCCCTGTGTCCCCTGCATCCTGCAAGGAAGAAGAAAAATAAAGACCTGACTATTTTTCACAGGTGCAACAGGTGACTAAAGACAGAAGGAGAGTGGAGTGGTTTTCACTTCATCTTGTTGAGAAGCCAGGCTCTGAAGTCCAGAGATTCCCATTCACATGCACCCTCTTGGGTGGGAAGGGGAGGAACTCTTACCTCCCTCTCTGCCATGTTCTCCTCTCATTGCCCATTTGTTTACTATCCTCTCCGTCCCCTACCTGACTGCATGTGCTTTGAATACATGGTACTACTGCTTATCAGCTTTACATTTTGCATCATAGTTACAAATCCTGCACCTTACGGGCCTGTATCAAATTCTTTTGTATGAGCAAAAGCATCTATAAAAGTCACAAATGCCCCCACTTGTCTCAATCCTAGCCAGACACAAGGCTATCATTTCATCATTACAAATGTGAAAATAGGGAAGGAGTCCACCTCTCCCATTGTCTCCTGTTTCAAAAAGGAAGCAGAAAGTTAACAAGAAGCAGAAGTGAGATCAATAGCCAGACGGCTTGGTGCCAAAAAACAAGTCTGGTAGTTAAACATCAACTCCTAACCTAACCGCTTGTGTTATCTGTAGATTCCAGACATTGTATGAGGAAGCATTGTGAAACTTTTGTTCTGTTCTGCTAGCCCCCATCACTGACACATGTAGCCCTTAATCACGTAGCCCCCACTTGCACAATGTATCATGACCCTTTCACGTGGACCCCTTAGAGTTGTAAGCCCTTAAAGGGGACAGGAATCTTTACTTTGGGGAGCTTGGACCTTGAGACGCAAGTCTACTGATGCTCCCAGCTGATTAAAGCCTCTTCCTTCCTAAAACCGGTGTCTGAGAGGTTTTGTCTGTGACCTGTCCTGCTACAAAAGAAGCCGTGTGGGTTTTCTGCAGTGTATAAACAGACTGGATCCTATGATCCATGTCTTTCCTTAAGTAATATCTATCGTTACACCAAAAATTAAAATCAAGCCTGTGGGGATTACCAAACCCTCCAAATACCTGGGCTGCCTCTGGAGGAAACTATTGCTAAATGCCCAAAGTGAAGAAAATAAAAAATGTCTGGAGGGTAGCTCCCCCCAAAATACTAAGAACTCCTAAATAACATAAATCGTGGATAAGTGAAACATCTATAATCACAGGAAATAGCATAAAATGCTATTGCAAATCAGTGATTTTGGTGTATGGATAGTGTGTTCATGTCACTTATTAAAACCATGAAACCTCCGGACCTGGGGAAAGGGAAACTGTGCATCCCACTTGACCAGCTCACACCTCCTTCCTTCTGCACTCAGAATCAATTGCCCTTTACCTGCTTTCATACCTTGATCACTACTGTTTGGTTCAGAGATGGTGCTTTTTTCTGGGTGGAAATTCTGCCTGAAGGGAGCAGGGAATTTGGCATTCTAAATCCAGAACCAGCAAAACTCAATGAGAGGGGTCACATCCCAATGAACCCAGTACAAACAAACATGCAACAGTCCGGCCTATTTTAAAAAGACTTTTCATCTCTGACCAACAAATGATACCACATTTTATGATATTCAATTACCTGCACAGTTCTTTGGAGACCCTAAGGCTCCTGAGCCTTCTCCAACTATCCTAGGCCATCAGATTACCCCACTCACACTCTTTTGGAAATCTGAAGTTTTAGATTGTTTCCATCACTTGACTGAGGTCGCAAGAAGGTGGCTATAAGACAAAAAGGATCCAGCCTCTGCATCTCCCTATTCTCCTGGCAGGCCTCACCTGGTGAGGCCATAAAGCTTATGAGTTAAAAGAACACAGTTCCTAGGGGCAGTGGCTTGGGTTGGAGTTCTCATACTGACACTTACTAGCGACATGGCCTGAACTGGTTTTCTAAAATGGGAAAGGCTCAGAGCTCAAGCAAGATGTGAGCAGACCCCATGAAAGGTAAACAAATGCTGGATATGGCTAGATATGTAAGGATACAACCCAGAGCCATTTCCTTTTCTCAGGTTGTAAAACGCATTTGAGGCTGGAGTTTGGGAGGTATGTAGCTATTTTGAGATTGGCAATAAAACTGCATAAATACCATTTACCCATGAAATTCCCTGATGTGTTATAAGGAAACTCACCTGAGTGGGAGGAATCGGGATAATCCCCCATTCCAAACTCAAGGATGTAAAATGTATCACCTAATGCCCAGACACAAAGGACTGCTATTGCTATTTAGCAGAATGTCTGCACATCCTGTACTTGTATCTTTCTCTCTCTCTCTCTCCCCTCTCTCTCTTCCCTATGTAAGGAAAGGCACACAAAACAGTTGAAAAGGAAAGTCAAAATGGCATATCTCCATTCTCACTAAGCTTGACTTATCTCTCCTCCCTTCATTCCTTCACGCCATTATGTAGACAAAATAAAAAAAAAATTTTTTAAATGAGCAAAGTGGCAGCTACTCACCAAGTTGTGTCCTACGCAATCCACTGAACCTTGATTGTGTAGTGATGAGTGTGCTGCTGCTATCAGCCTATAAGTGGACATCAAAATGTCTACAAAAACCTGGCCAGGCCCCCTCTCCTGCCCCCCCTTTTCCACCTTACCCAGAATGAGTATCTCCTCACCTGAGCTGAGCACAGTCTCAGAGAATAAGTCTTGCTCTTTTCCTTCCCAAGGGCAGGAATGTCCTTGCCAACTGATTTTCACAGCGGAATAGGATGCCTACTTAAATGTGAGTTGCCTCTGTCCATATTCAATTGATAAGGAGAAATGACACTCCAAGCAGCGTCCTGTTTTCCAGGCAACTTTTTCCAAAAGTTCCTTTTCCAGAATCACTTATCTGAACTTCAAACCACAGAGTGAGTAATGCAAACACACAGAGCCAGAAGAGAGGAAAGGCAAGGAACTCTGAGCTTGCTGGGGTAGAGAGGTCAGGGACCCCGTTTCTTACTCACCCTTTCTTAGGAAGAGTCCTGAGCTGAGGTGAAGGCACTGGTGTTCAGGCCTAAGAGATGATACAAACCCTCAGGTTCACCCACCACAGCCTCTGTGCCACTCACCTCTCTGCTTCTTTCCCAGAGACAACCACCTCTTCTCCAGATCCAGATAATCTTCTGTGAAGATGTGCAGATACCTGAAGACAGAAGTGTTACAAGATGTTAGATCTTCCTTTAGACACCCACAGAGAAAACAGCCAAACTGACTCACCTTCAGTGGTTTAGGGGAAAGATGCATCTACACTGGATAGTTTTCTCAAGGAATTCACACCAACCTCTCTCTTTTTTTTTTTTTTTGTTTGTTTTTTGAGACAGGGTCTTGCTCTGTCACCCAGGCTAGAGTGCAGTGGCAAGATCTCGGCTCACTGCAACCTCCACATTCTGGATTTAAGCGATTCTCCTGCCTCAGCTTCCAGAGTAGCTGTGATTACAGGTGCATGCCACCATGCCCAGCTAATTTTTGCATTTTTTAGTAGAGATGAGATTTCTCCATATTGGCCAGGCTGGTCTCAAACTCCTAACCTCAGGTGATCTGCCTACCTCGACCTTCCAAAATGCTGGGATTACAGGCGTGAGCCACCGCGCCTGGCCCCAACCTCTTAACTCCCAGAAGAGATTGAAGCGTATTCCCTCAGGTGGCACAGCTACCATCGAGGGTGTCCTGAAGTGAAGGGAGCCCCTTTCTTCTTGATGTAGATTTTCCTTTAGAGGTCTATTCATTAAGAGGACCTTTTCATTACAATGTACCTGCCTCCTTTACTGTGTTAAAGAAAAATATAACCAGGTAATATGTAAGAAATGGGGAGAATGAAGTACTAAGGAGATGATTACCAAGCCCTAAAGAGGGCTTGATGTAGAAGCCACTTTAATGCAGCTGATGTTCCGCCCACTTCCCTCCAGAGCAGGCTATTCCCTCCTTTCCTCTTCCTCTACCTCTCATTTCTCAGGTTGTCTGCTGTCCGCCCACTTGTTCTCCATTTGTGCTGCCCAATCCTCAATGTCAGGTATCTCCACATTCCTTGGTGCTTGCATCACACAAGCTAGAGATCAGGTGGAACTGTGGAAGTGGGGAATGGGAAGGTGAAAGGTTTCAAAGGCAAGGCTGGAAGGCTTCACTCATTCAACCAATACTGAATGCCCCATTCTCTCTAGAAAAGGGAATGTGCTAGGTGCTGCACATTCATTCTCATAGGGCATTATGGGAAAGTATTACTTGTTAATATGAAGTGAGCCACTGGCTGGGGATGGGTGGATCCTGATAGGCCTTAATTTCCTTATTTTTTTATTGAATTAAACATATTTATAGCAGTGTGCATAAATGTTAATTGTACTCAAACTATAGAGTATTTCCAACACCAAAGAAGGTAACTTCATGCCTCTCCAAGCTAATATATTCTAAAAGTAACCATTATTCTGAACTCTATCAGGATAGACTAGTTTACCTGCTTTTGACATTCATATAAATGGAGCCACACACTAGATACTTTTTTGAGTCTGGTATATTTCTCGCTACATTGTCTGTGATATGTTATACGTTTTATAAGTTGTTGTATGTAACAGTAGTCTGCTCTTGTTCATTGCTCTGTAGTATTATATGAATATATCAGAAATTGTTCATTCAAAACTTGGTGTACTTTTAGTTCATTCCAGTTTTTAGCCATTATGAGTAAATGTGAAATTGACATTCTTGTACATGTGTTTTGTTGAACACAAACACTCATTTCTCGCTTTGGGAGGCCAAGGTGGGAGAATCACTTGAGAGTAAGAGTTTGAGACCAGCCTGGGAAACATAGAGAGACTCTATCTCTATGAAAACATTAAAAAATCAGCTGGATGTGGTCCTGTACATATGTAAACACTCACTTCTGTTGGTTATATAACCAGGAGTGTAATTACTGATCTCATAGTGTATCTTAGTCAGCTTAGGCTGCCACAACAAAATACCATAGAATAGTTGGCTTAAATGACAAAATTTCATTATCTCACAGTTATGGAGTCTAGTAGTCTATGATCAAGGTTCCAGCATTGTCTCTTTCTGATGAGAGCACTCTTCCTGACTTATAGGTTGCTGCCTCCTTCCATGTTCTTACATGGCATAGAGAGACAAGCAGTAAGCTTTCTGGTGCCTGTTCTTATTAGACCACTAATCCCATCACCAGGGGCCCACCCTCTTGACCTCATACATACCTAATTATCTCCCAAGGTCCTATATCCAATAAAATCACATTGAAGATTAAGGCTTCAACAGATGAATTTTGATCATATAAGATTTGGTCTATAGCATTCTGCCTGACCCCTCAAAATGTATGTCCTTCTTGCATGCTAAATACATCCATTCCATCCCAACAACACCAAGAGTCTTAACTTTTTCTATCATCAACTCCAAAGTCTAAAATCCAAAGGCTCATGTAAATAATATTTAAGTTAGATGTCATTGAGACTTGAGATATGATTCATCCTGAGACAAATGTTCTCTCCAGCTGTGAACCTGTCAAGCCAGACAGCATGTATGCTTCCAACACACAATCATGGGACATGTATGGGATAGACATTTCCATTCCGAAAATGAGAACTAGTAGGCAAGGAAGGGACAGTGGGTTCCAAGCAAGTCCTAAACCAACCAAAGCAAATTCCGTTAGAACTTGAGGTCTTAGAATAATCCTTTTTAATTTGTTGCTCTGTCTTCCACATTATGGTAAATGAAAGATGCAAAAGACCACATATTGTATCATTTAATGCATAGAAAATGTCCAGAATTGACAAATATGTAGAGACAGAAACTACATTAGTATATTTATTTCTAGGACTGGAGGATTCTGTTGCGGTGATTGAGAATAGACCTTTTTTTTTTTTTTTTTGAGACGGAGTCTCGCTCTTGTTACCCAGGCTGGAGTGCGATGGCGCAATCTCGCCTCACCACAACCACCGCCTCTTGGGTTCAAGGATTCTCCTGCCTCAGCCTCCCAAGTAGCTGGGATTACAGGCATGCGCCCAGCTAATTTTGTATTTTTAGTGGAGACAGGGTTTCTCCATATTGGTCAGGCTGGTCTCGAACTCTCGACCTCAGGTGATCTGCCTACCTCAGCCTCCCAAAGTGCTGGGATTACAGTCATGAGCCATAGCGCCCAGCCCTATTTGGGGTGTTTTTATGAGTTGAGTAAAAGTTTCTATATTTATATTCTATGGATGTTTGCATAAGTCTACAAATATACTAAACATTGTTGAATTGCACTTTAAATTGCTGATTTTATATTCTATAAATTACTTTTCAGTAATGTTGCTTACAAAAAAAAGTTGGTCTTTATATTGTTACAGGTAGGCATGAGTGTTGGGGGAGAGCCCTCCCCTGCCCGAAGATCATAGTTCACCCTTTTTGTCTCTTAATATGCATGCTCAGGAAGTTGCTTCTCCCTGGGGCCTGCATTCAATTAACATTTCGATGTTAACAGGTGTGGACCATCAGGGAATGGCCTCTCCCTGGTGCCGCCCAATTATTGTTTTTAGAGAGTCAATGCAATAATTGCCTGAAATCACCAGACACTGCTATTGGGTGCGGGGAGAGCCTTCTCCTGCTCCATTAATGCCTAACTACCTGTAACAATATGGTTTAAACATATTGTAGCTTACAGTTCTTGGCAATTTAAAGGAAAAATCAGTCTTATTCTTCTCCCAGAACTAAGATTTAGGTCTTATAAAAGTCAAAATTCGTGTTTCTAAAAGATATGTGCTCTATGAACAATTGATAGAAAAACCACTTTTTTGAGGCAGACTGTAAAAATTATATCAGTGTATGTCTAAGGAAAGTGCTTCATGAATATAGTCATTGAATCTGAGTGTGAGCATTCACAGAAAGAGTTCACCTTAGATACCAGATGTAAGTAAAACCTAAACATATAGTGGTAAATGTAGTTTGATTTTTTTTTTTTTTTCACCCAGGGTGGAGTGCAGTGGTGCAATCTCAGGTCACTGCAACCTCTGCCTCCCGGGTTCCAACAATTCTCCTGCCTCAGCCTCCTGGGTTGCTGGGATTACAGGTGCGCACCACCATGCCTGGCTAATTTTTGTATTTTTAATAGAGATGGGGTTTCACCGTATTGTCCAGGCTGGTCTTGAACTCCTGATCTCAGTTGATCCACCTGCCTCGGCCTCCCAAAGTGGTGGGATTATAGGTGTGAGCCACCACACTGGCTAAATGTAGTTTAAATTTTTTATGTTTAGCATTGAGTCAGAACTATTTTACAAAACCTAGATTAAATCTGTTTCTATATCTATCTACCTATATATTAGTCTGAATAAATATATTTACACGAGTTCTGATCAAAAGTTGTTATTATGATTCTTAATAAAGATAAAAGATTAAAAATCCCGACAGGTAGCTACTCTATCTTCACCTCATTGCATGTAAAGTGCTAATTTACTGAGTATGAGATAAATATGACTATTCCCCTACCTGCTTGTTTTCTCTTGCAACATGTGGATTACCATACTCTTCCTCTTTTCCCTCCAGCCTGCTTTTCCTCTTTAAATATTGATTCATCTTTAGAGATTCATCTTTAGAGAATCAATTCATCTTTAGAGAAAGGCACAGACAACAGACTGTTTCTGTGATTGTGTATTTTTCTCCTGCTTATTTTCCTTAACCTTGGTAAAACAAACATCCAAAGTGATTGAGACCAGTCTCAAATACATTTTGGTTTACACTACAAAGTAAACAAAAACGATACGAAAGTATAATGAACATAAATACTAATAATTATGGACCACCGTGAAGAAAATCAACAGTACATTGTAAACTGATTGCCTATCAAGGGCAAGTGAATAAATGCTTGTCTCAAGAGTCTCTGTGTTCTATTATTTGAAGGGATGGAAGAATTGAAGCCATGCAAGGTGTATGGCTTAAGCCAAATTAAAGAAAGATAATTAGTTGGATTGGGAAGTTAAAGACAATGTAGAATTTTACTTTTCCCATTATTTGCTAAACTTTAGTGATAATCAACAAAACAAAGAAATAAAACTAACCCCAAACCAGTCTTGTCAGGATAACTTGAGATACAGATTTCTCATAGTTTGGAATAATGATAAGCAAACAGGCAAAAAACACATAAAATCCTAGACTGCAAGCCTATCTTATAAGTGAGGACAGTCTCGGGAAAAAAAAACACATACACACACACACACACACACACAAAACCACGAAGCTGTGAGGATGAGGTAAAAGGGGTACTAGGGACAGAGCTAAAATTCATTAAGATGTATAGCCTGAAAAAATAAGTTTATACTGACACATAAAATACCAAAAAAGTGTTTTGTTTGGTTAGAATATCGACTATATGGAAGAGAGTAAAAGAGGTATGTAATATGAATTTTCAGTGTTAGACTTATGTTGAGAGAGCAAACAGCAAAAGGAAGAGGTGCCTTTTAACAATTGCACTGGAAAAGGAAAATACTTTAAAAGAAGAAATTTAGGGTCATGCTAGCTAAATATCAGCAAAATAGTAAAGGAAAGAAACACAACAAATCTCCAAAAATTCAGAACAGAACTTGGATTTTGCTGTACTGACAGAACAGGGTCCTATAAACTCTCTCTCTCTCTCTCACACACACAAACACACACACGAACACACACACTATATATAGTTGAATAAATCAATATAAACTTCCTTTTAAACTCAAAAAGCTGATATTTGATTCAGTTTAAACTGAGAAGCAACCTCTTTCAACAAAACAACCATAAAGCAGTAAAACCTGTAAGATAACATCTTCAAGTGAACTAAATATACTCAAATACTTGGATATATGAAAAAAAAAAAAAAAAACTTCCTTGATTCTGAAATTCACTAAGAATAGATATATACAAAACTGTGACCAATGAATAGAGATTTGCTTGAACTCAATAAAATGATGAAAAGACAAAACTATTGATAGAGATGTAATGCCCAGACCCGCAATGACCCAAAAGCAACCACCAGAGTCCAGAGACAAAGCCAAGCGGCAGGGATCGCTTTATTTCAAGTTCGAACTCGGTTCCCTCCAGCTAGGCATCAGATCCTAGGGAGAGACCTCGAGCTCGGTGTTTAGCCGTCTTTTATAGTCAGACACAAACAAGTTACAGCAAGTTACAGAGTCACTAGGGATTTTACAGTTGTAGGTTTACAATTGGCTGACATTTAAAGTTAAACATTAGTCAGTTGTTCATTGGTTCCCGCCCTTTGACCAAACCACAAACGGCCGCCTGCCCTGCTAGGGACTTTCCAGATAACCCTGTTGTTTTAGCATTAAGGGGAGTTTCCTGACTTTTCTGACCTCTGATATTCAGTATTTTTCCACTCCTCAGAGACAAGAAGCAGCCAAACATCCTCCAGTGAAACCCCTCCTTTAAGCCTAAAACAGCCTGAAGGCTGAAAAACCAGACTGCCAGTTCCAGAGAATCTCAAACTGGCCTGCTCACTGGGAGGATGGGGTGGAGCCTTGGGAAGTTCCTGCTACTTGCAGTGGGAGGAACCTGACCTCTCCTGTTCCTGGGTGGTAACCAGGGATTCAGTATGTGAGGCGGGAATCCTACTAGCTCAACTGTCGTTTTGCTGAGAGTCCCTGTTTTCTTTTTTTTTTTTTTTCTTTTCATCCAATAAACTCTGGCCTCTCCCCATTCAAAGTGTCTGCATACATAATTTTTTTTTTTTTTTGTCGTGTGACAAGAACCCATATTTTCCTACAACGTTATTACAGAATTAAATATTAAATCACAAGGTGCAGAGCGATGGGGGAGGATCACTTGATGCCAGGAATTTGAGATCTGCCTAGGCAACATTGGGAGTTCCCATCTCTACAAAAATAAAGAAATAGGCTGGGCGTGGTGGCTCACACCTATAATCCCAGCACTTTAGGAGGCTGAGGTGGGCAAATCACAAAGTCAGTAGTTCAAGACCAGCCTGACCAACATGGTGAAACCCCGTTTCTACTAAATATAAAAAATTAGCTGGGCATAGTGGCAGGCGCTTGTGGTCCCAGCTATTCAGGAGGCTAAGGCAGGAGAATCACTTAAGCCTGAGAGGTGGAGGTTGTAGTGAGCCAAGATCATGCCACTGTACTCCAGCCTGGGCAACAGAGTGAGACTCTGTATCAAAATTAAATAAATAAAAATAAATAAATAAATAAATAAAATTAGCCAGGTGAGATGGCACATGTCTGTAATCATAGATACTCGGGGGCTAAGGTCAGAGCATTGTGGGAAACAAGGAACTGGAGAAACCAATGGGTGAAACAGGAGGATTTTATTTAGGTGGCCACCAGTCCAGCAGATTAATATCCAGAAGCTGAGCCCTGAATAAAGACAGGGCTTGTCTTTTATACATGCATCTGAAGGGTGGTTGGCTAGTTTGAAACAAGCTTGCAGTGGCACGAAAGCAGGTTTTACAGAAGCAGAACAGAGGTAGTTTATCAAACAGTGACAGGCTCATAACTCAGGCTTTCATGTGACTCTAGCTATGTGGGCCAGGTTGCTGTTATCTAGGTTTGCTCAAGATGCCTGCACAGTTTTATCTCGTGTCCTTCACTATGGTGCCCAGATGGCTGCAATCTAAGCTTGCTCAAGCACATCTCATGACCTCAGTGGTGCTACCGAGACTTACAGACACTATTTACCAAAAACAGGAATCTATAAACTCATAAAAACTTTCAGAGCAGGGTACACTTACACAGAGCAGGGGAGGGATTCAAGAGGGAAGCTGCTCATACCAAAGGAAAGAAAGAAAATTTGTTTTTTCCCTCGTATCTCCTGCTTCAAGAGGATCACTTGAGCCCTGGAGTTCCAGGCTGCAGTGAGCCATGATTCTGTCACTGTACTCCATCCTGGGCAATAAAGCAAGAGTCCCTTCTCAATAATAATAATAAACAAAAAGAAAATTGCAACATGTTCAATGAAATTTAGGATCAAATGAAAATGTCATAACAAAATAAGACAATGAAAAATGAAAATGAAATTAAAAGAAAAAATAAACTGGTCTGAGAGAAAATGATGAAAATAGAAATAAACAAGGAAGGGAGAACATTCCTATGATTGGAGTCCTGGAATAAAAGAATAAAACAATCAAAAGGAGTAAATTAATTTCCAAAATAGATTTTCAAAACTTCCAAAATAAAATCTCAAAATATATAATGACAGTGATTGCCTATTATTTCAGTAAATTAACTTTAAAAAATATAGACTCTAAGACCTAGCATAGTAAAACAAATAGAAAAGAAAAAAAAGTCTTCAAATCCTCCAGGTGAAAGAAAAATTAAAATGTCAAGGAGTCTATCCTAGTGTAAACCAAAAATAAAATTTTAAGGCCCCCCACCATCTGAATGAACTTCCTCCTTAGCCAGGGCTCTTTTAAAAATTTAACCTGAAAGACTAGTTCAGGCCATGATGGAAAGTGGGGGTCAGACATGCCTCATTATATCTTCCTCCCTTTGGAATTCAGGCACAACTGACCAGCAGTAACATT
>NW_016831355.1:105846-108718 GCF_001698545.2 Rhinopithecus bieti | reverse complement strand
CTCCAAAACTAAATTTAAAATTTAATTGCTATGTTACTATATGCATAAATTTGACCTTTAAGAAGTGATTAGGTCATGAGGACTCTTACCTCATGAATGGAGAAATTTCATAATTGTGGAAGTGGGTTACTTATCACAGGAGTAGTCTCCTGATGAAAGAAGGAGTTCAACCTAGTTTTCTTTTTCTCATTCACTCTCTGACCACGTAATGCCTTCCACCATATTATGATGCAACAAGGAGGCCCTCAGCCCCATGATCTTGGACTTCTCAGCCTCCAGAACCATGAGTCAAATAAATCTCTTCTGTTAATAAATTACCCAGACTATAATATTCCATTATAGGAACAGAATATGAACTAAAATATTCCTTTGTTTCTAATACCATGTAATCAGGGAGCAAATATAAGATGGCCTAGGGAGGGTTTCTATTCCCTCCATGATGTCAATGGAGACAAAATGAGGAATTTGGACCTCGACTTTCAGTCAGTGTAAGAAGTCAGCCCACAGGAACACTTTGCTCCATTGCCAACGATTACAGCAAAAACAGAACAAGGTGTCTAAATTTAGCCACTTCTCACCCCAAAATGAATGGGAGGCAGTACCCACCACCTGCCCAAATACAAGGAGAATAAAATCCCAGAAAGGAAGAGGTGAACAAATAAAGGAATTGTTTAAACTATAAGGAAAATACTAGGATGACCCCTGACCAACTCACACGTAAAACCGACTAGAAGAAAATATGCCAAAAAGTTTTATAACTGAACCAAAGTTTAGAATACCACCCAAGTTTTTAGAGTGGTCTCTATGCAGCATAAAATGAAATCATACCAAAATAGCACTGCAGGGGCTCTCAAAACTAAATGCCATTTGAACCACAGCCCACAAAACTAGGCCAGGCCCCATTTGCCAAACCTAACCTGGCTGACTGCCTGCTAAATAGATGATGTAAAATAGATCTAGAGTCTCCTAACATCATACCCCAAATGTCCAGATACATAAAAAAAATCATTCCACAAACAAGCAAAATCAAAACTTGAATGATAAAAAGTGATTACCAGATGCTAACACTGAGATGAATCAGATACTACAATTATCTGAAAAGAAGTTTAAATCAGCCATAATACAAATACCCAATAAATCAATTATGAATTCTCTTGAATTAAATAAACATAGAAATTTTACCAAATAAATAGAAATTATAAAAGAACTGAAGTCAAATTAGAATTATGAACCATGTAAAACCAAAATATTTTAAAATCTTACTACCTGGGCTCAACAATAGATTGGAAATGACAGAGAAAATAAAAAGTGAACCTAAAGATAACTTGTGAGAATAATAGACTGCAAGAACTAGACTTTATGAATCTAAACATCACATAGGAAACAGACTGAAAAAAAAAACTACAGAGCCTCAGATACTTGTAAAACAGTAACAAAAGAGCTAACATCTGTGTCATTGCTGTCACAGAAGGAGAGAATAAACAGTGGTTAAATGTCTGAAAAACGTTCTTCGAACAAAAAAGAAATGTTATAGAAGGGATCACAGAGTATCAGGAGGAAAGAAAGAACAAGGAAAACATCAATAGTATCTGGATACTATTGATCCAGATACAGAGAGTTCCCAGACCGTCCTCACAGGATGTGTGACAGGGGTGTGGCTTGTCTGTTTGGCTGTCATGGCTGCTGAAAGCCCCTACCAGAGGGCAAGCATGCAGACAAGCAGGTGCAGGAGCCAGAGCGAGCACTTCTGGGCTCCAGCCCCACAGTGGTATCTAGGGGTGTGTGCCTGTGGTTCCCAAAGCCTCATTGGGCATGCTGCAGTGCTATTTTAGCTCTGCCATCTGCAGACAGCTTAAGTGTTAACCAACTCAGTGCCCTCTTGGTACCCAGGTTCCTGTCTGGCATCCAGGAAGAATCAGGTAACACATGGACTTGAAGGATGGTGAATATGGGGATTTTATTGGGTGATGGAGGTAGATCTCCACAGGATGGATGGGGAGCTGGAAAGGAGATGGAGTGGGAAGATGATCTTCCCATGGAGTTTGGCCATTCCCAGCCAATCTCCTCTCCAACCATCCCCAAACTCCTCTTGACATTCAGACACTCCTTTTCTTCTCTCTTTCTCTGCCATGCTGCTCTTCTGCTCCTCTGCTCTTCTGCTCTTGGAGCTGGGGTTCATATGGGTACAGGAGAGGGGGGTGCAGCAGACCAAAAGGCAACATGAATGCCTGTTCCCATTTAGGGCTGTGGGTTTCCAGGCTTGAGGGTGGGGCCTTTGCCAGGGAACCACCCTCTCCTATCCGTATTTCCCTGTCACCTGTCTGTATCATATACAATATACTTTCCTTCTTTTGAGTTTTACTTTAAAAGCTGAAGCAAAAGCTTTTAACACTGTCTAATGCCATTTTCAATCTATGTAGAGAAACACATTAAAATATATATATACTCTGAACACATGAAGATAAAGGGACTGAAGTGGAGATAAATTGTCTACATTTGTCTTAGGCTGCTAAAAAGCTCACACTAGCAGATTATAAATTATATATGTATAATGAAACATCTGAAGAAGCCACTAAAACACTATTAAAAAAATCTTAAACACAACAGATGAGACAAAATGGAACTCTAAAAAATGTTCAAGGCAACCGGGCGCGGTGGCTCAGGCCTATAATCCCAGCACTTTGGGAGGCCGAGACGGGTGGATCACGAGGTCAGGAGATCCAGACCACCCTGGTTAACATGGTGAAACCCCGTCTCTACTAAAAATATAAAAAATTAGCAGGGCATGGTGGCGGGTGCCTGTAGTCCCAGCTACTCCGGAGGCTGAGGCAGGAGAATGGCGTAAACCCGGGAGGCGGAGCTTGCAGTGAGC
>NW_016831355.1:94620-105011 GCF_001698545.2 Rhinopithecus bieti | reverse complement strand
GAAAGGCAAAATTATTGGAGAGATTGGTTTATGGATTGTTAGTGATCATTAAATTTTACCTATAAAACTAAAGTACAAAATATATTAGTCCATTCTCACACTGCTATAAAGAACCACCTGAGACTGGGTAATTTATAAAGAAAAAAGGTTTAACTGGCTCATGGTTCTGTAGGCTGTACAAGAAGCATGGCTAGAGATGCCTCAGGAAAATTACAATCATGGTGGAAGGCAAAGGGGAAGCAGGCATGTCCTACATGTCTGGAACAGGAGGAAGAGATCAAAGCGGGAGGTGCTACACACTTTTAAACAACCAGGTCTTGTGATAACTCACTTACTATCATGAGAAAGAGCAAGGGAAAAATCTGCCCCCATGATCGGATCACCTCCCACCAGGTCCCTCCTCCAACATTGGGGATTACAATTCGACATGAGATTTAGGAAGGGACAGAAATCCAAACCACATCACAGAATACAATATAATGACTACTTTGTTTAATAATGTATATATAGAACACCCATTAAACTGGGTATAAATGGGAGTGTATATGAAAAGTATAAGATAAGTAATTGACATACTATTATTCACTGGTAGTAGGAAAAGGGCTACACTTTCAATTAAATGCTGAATGGGAGAGAGTGCTGAGAGAATAAGAGGTAACTAGGCAATTTCAGTGTTGGCCATATTAGAAAGCCAATTAAGAAGAGCCAAAAATAGACTAGATATACAATAAAAGGATATTCATATATAGTTAACAATTAAAAATAAAACATTCTTAAATATCAAAAATACACTGAGGCATTTTGTATAAAATCCATATAATAAAATATATTACATTATTGGAGCTAAACATCTCAAACATATATATATGTTACTATTGAGTGATCATAGAATACATAATTTTACATTAAAAAATAAGGTAGATAAAAATGTATATATGCCACTGCAATGTATGTAACACAAGATTTGTATTTGTGAACATGTGTAAGGCAGATGAGTAGATATGCATATATGCATCTATTGATCAGTCTATAAATCTATCATATATCTATACACTTATATTAAAAATAATAGAAGAATAAAGAGAATAATGTCACCATGATGTCAAAATAGAAGATAACACTCTCCTATCTCCCCACAAGAATATTGCATGCATTCACTGTCAAAAATGTCTCTATGGGAGACTCAGAATTTGAACAGATGCTTGTGAAACCCTGGTAGAGCCCAAGACCTAGGAACATCCTTTTGAGAGTGAAGACTGACAACCAATTGGCTGATCTACCCCACCAAGCTTGCTTCTGGGTTTAAGGTCCAGTTTCCCAAGGGACTTGGTCACAGCCCAACTGGGCCTTGAGCCTACAAACAAAACTATCTGCCAAGGAGTCCAGAAGGAATTGCACACAGTAGTGCCTTGGCAGAAATGTTCACCTGCCTGCTGACAATAATCCAGCAGAGAACCTGAAAGTTGCTGTGAGGCACTGCTCCAACTTTCCTCAGCTTAGATCCCAGGTCAGAGTAGCATACATACAAATCAATAGGGAGACTCGCCAGTATCTCACAGCCTGGAAAACTGAGCCTGTCTAACAGGATTGATGATCTCTGTCCCACAAGAGATCCCAAAGGGGCTCAGTCTCAGCTTCAGCTCCTCCCACTGCAGTAATGTCCACCCTTGAGTGGAGACCACACTCTTCAACTTCTGTTCACACAGTAGATCCCAATACTTGGTTCCCTTGGGATTCAAGTCTAAACTCCAGCCTTTCCTGCTGCAGTTGGAAACTATCCTATCTATGCAAAGAACAACTGGGAAATGTGCATCCATCTGGGCTAATATGACAGGCACACCAGCCTCCATCATAAATCATATCCTAAGAAGGCCCAGTCTCAGCTCTGGCCCCTCCTGTTTTAGTCAAAGAACTACCACACTTTTATAGGAACCTGTTGTGTGACACATGCCAATCCAACTAATGATGCAGGCCCATCAGCCCCCTCCCACAGCAGATGCTGAAGGGGCCCAGTCTCAATTCCAGCTCCTCTCCTTGCAATCATGGACCAATCACACCTGTGCAGAGACCTTCTAAGATGTATACTCATCTGGGCCACTGGGACAGTCTTCTGGACTCAAGCCCCTGGCCAGCATTTCCACACAACCCCAAGGTCCTCATTGGATCTTCCCCACATCCATCAGTACTGGGAAGCCACATAAACTTGGAGCCCTAACAAGATTCATGGCAAGTCTGAGCTTAAAGCCTCCTCTAGTTCTGATATGGCCAAGGTAGTCACAGACTCAGGACACAAAAAGCCAGTTGGCTTAGAGTCCCTGGAAGGTCCTCTGAAGAAGGACAGGCACAAACAAATGCAGACTGAAAAGAAAATTGAATTCCTCAATAAGTACACATTATCAAACTTCCATAGCATCAATATTGAAAGAAATGTGACCTCATCAAAGGGATACAATAAGGTCTTATGATAAAGTAGTAGAGATGTGTGATATTTTAAACAAAGAATTCAAAGTAGCTATTACAAGGATGCTCAACATACTTCAAGAAAACACAGATAATTAATTCAGAAATGTACATTAAAAAATTAACACAAAGAATAAAATATCAAACAGAAATTTTGAAGGTGAAAAATATAATGAATGAAATAAAACATGCAATAGAAAACATGAACATCAGAACTGATCAAACAGAATAAAGAATCAGTGAGCCTGAAGACAATCTTAGACAATAAAAATCAGAGGAGAAAAAAAAACAATGAAAAGGAATGCACAAAGTTTACAGGATCTATGGGATGACATAAAAAGAGCAAATAGTTGAGTTGTTAAGTAAAGGAGGAAAGTGAGAAAGACAAAGAGGTAAAAAGCCTTTCAAAATAAATAATAACATAAAACTGTCAAAACCTGGAGGAAGATGTACATATCCAGGTATAGAAAGGTCAAATGTCACCAAATATTTTCAACCCACATAAAAATACTATGAAACATATCATAATCAAACTTTCAAAAGTCAAAGATAAAGTATGCTGAGAGCAGAGAGAGAAAATAAGAAAATAACATACAAGGGAGATCCAATATGACTGGCAGCAGGCTTCTCAGCAGAAATCCTACATACCAGGAAGAGGTGGAACAAAATATATATATAAAAATATTGACAAACAAGAATACTGTACCCAGCACAGTTGTCCCACAGAAATAAAGGAGATAATAAGACTCCCAGACAAACAGATGCTGAAGTAATTGATGACTATAAGACCTGTCCTACAAGAAATGATAAAGGGAATGATTTAAACTGCAAAAAGATGCTAATGTGATTGTTTACTTATATTGTAATCATGATGTTTAAACCACATATATCTTTAGTAAGAAGACGAAAAAATAAAACTATGAAAATATTAATAACTACAATGATTTGTTGAGATGTAAATTCTTACATTAAAAATTCAGAATTTCAGGGGAGAAGGAAATTAACGTGTAAAGTATTTTTTTGGTTTATTTTCTTTATTGGTAATCAGTAAATTTTCATCAGTTTAAAAACTATCCTATAACTATAGGATTTTTTGTTTAAGTCTCATGGTAACCACAAAACAAAACCTACATAATACATATACCCAAAATAAAACGCAGTGGATTAAACACACTTCTAGAAAATTACATAACCATAAAAGAAGACAGTTCAAAAGGAAGAGAAAAGTAATAAAACAACTTAAACAACTAGAAAATAAGTAGAACAATAACACGAGTAAGTCCTTAGTTACTAATAATAACACTGTAAATGGACAAAATTTTCCAATTAAAAATCATAGAAAGGAATGGATTAAAAAACAAGACCGAACTACATGCTACCTATAAGAAACTTCCACTATAAGGACACACATAGATTGAAAATGAACAGATGGAAAAAGTGATTCCATGCAAATGAAAACCAAAAAAGAGCAGAAGTAGCTATACTTACATCAGATAAAATAGACCTTAAGTCAAAACTGTAAAAGAGACAAGAAAGATTATTATATAATGATGAAGTGGTCAATTTAGCAAGTAGGTAAAAGGATTATAAATCTATCTATCTATCTATCTATCTATCTATCTATCTATCTATCTATCTTTCTAGATATATATATGCACCCAATGGCAAAGCACTCAAATACATAAAGCAAATATTAATATATCTAAAAAGAGAGATAGACTGCAACATAATAATAGAAAGAGACCTCAAAACACCACTTTCAACAATGGAAATATTATCCAGGCAGAATATAAACAAGGAAACATCAAAGTTAAGCTATACACTTGAACAAATGGGCCTAACAGACATTGAAATAAAGATTTCATCCAACTTCTAAAGAATATGCAATTCTTTCTCGTCAGCACAAAGAACATTCTCCAGGATAGACCCATATGTTAGGCCTAAAACAAGTCTCAACAAAGCCAAAATATTGAAGTTATATCAGGAATATTTTCTGACCACAATAAAATAAAATACAAAATCAATAATAAGAGGAGTTTTGAAATCTGTGCACATCAAAATTAAACTTGCTCCTAAATGACCAATCAATGAAGAAGTTATAGAGAAATTTCAAAAATTTCTTAAAATCAATATAAATGGGAGCATAACCTATCAGAACCCATGGGAAACTGCAAAAGCTGTACTAAGATGAAAGTTTATATATCAATAAATACCTACATAAAAAAATAGACTCCAAATAAACAGTCTGATGCAACTCAAGTAACAATAAAAGCAAGAACAAATCAGTTCTAAAATTAATAGAATAAAATACATAATATTGGAAAAGAAATAAGTGAAATGATAATAAATCAGCAAAACAGGAATTTGGTTTTTTAAAAATATAAACAAAACGACAAAACTTTAGCCAGACTAGGAAAAAAGAGAGGACCCAAATAAACAAAATGGAAGACCAAAACAAAATGGAAAAATGAAACTTTACAATTGATACCACAGTAATGCAAAAAAAAATCATTAGGGAACAATGTAAAAAACTGTAAGCCCAAAAAATTGAAAATCTAGAAGAAATTCATAAATTCCTAGACATATAAACCAACCAAGATTGAAACATGAAGAAATAGAAAACCTAAACAGGCCAATAATGAGCAATAAGAAGAAAGCAGTAATTTAAAAATATACCATTAAAGGAAAGTAAAGGCCTAATGGATTAACTGCTGAATTCTACCAAGTATTAAAAGAAGATCTAACACTAATTCCACTCTATTTCAAAAAACTGAAGAGGAGAAAACATTTTCTAATGCTGATTCTATGAGACCAGCATTACCCTGATACCAACACCAGACAAAAATAGCACAAAAAAGAAAACTACAGACCAATAACTCTGATAAATATGAATATAGAAATCCTCAACAACATACTAGCAAGCCAAATCCAGCAACACATTAAGAATATTATTCACCATGATCAACTGGGATGCTTAGCAGGGATGCCAGGATGGTTCAACTTATACAAATTACTAAATGTGATACATCACACCAACAGAAGCAAGAACAAAATTGTCTAATTATATCAATAGATGCTGAAAATGCATTTAATAAAATTTAACACCCCTTCATGAGAAAAGTCTCAACAAACTAGAAATAGAAGAAACTTTACTCAAAATAATAAAGGCTATATATGACAAGTCCACAGCTAACACTATAGTGAATTAAAAAAAAAAACAAAAACAAACTGAAGCCTTACCACTAAGATCTTGAGCAAGATAAGAATGCTCACTTTACTACTTTTATTTGACACAGTACTGGAAGTTGTAGGCAAGCAATTAGTCAAGAGGAAAAAAAAAAAAAAAGACCAAATCAGAGGAAGGAATTTCAAATTATCCCTGGTTTTCAGGTGATAATAATATTTTATTTAGAAACTGCCAGTCTCCACCATAAGAACTCTTAAACCATGAAAGAATTCACTAAAGTTGTCGGATATAAAAGAAACATACAGAATTTAGTAGTGTTCTAACTATTTACAAGCAATCAATCCAAAAAAAGGAATCAAAAGCAATTCCATCACTATGCTATAAGAATGAAAGTACCCAGTATATAATTTAACAAGAATGAGAGATCTTTACAGGGAAATGGTAAAACCCTAAAGAAGAAATTGAAGAAGAACAAAAAATGAAAAAAATCCCACCTCATGGGATTGCAAGAATTAATATTGTTAATATTTATACTGCATAAACTGATGTACAGATTAATTCAATGTCTATATTAAAATACCAGATGACATTCTTCAAAAAATTTTTAAATCTCTGATTATATGGAACCAAAAAAAGACCCTTAATAGCTAAAGCAGTCCCTTATCAAAAAGAATAAATCTGGAGACATCACACTAACTGGATTTAAACTGTACTATGAAGCTATAGTAACCAAAACAGGATGGCACTGGCATTAAAACAGACATATAGACCAATGGAACAGAACAGAGAACCCAAAAATAAATTCACACACATACAGCCAACTGGTGTTCAACACAGGCACGAAGAACATATATTGGGAAGTGAAGTCCCCTTAGGAAGTGATACAGAAAAAAAAAAAAAATCTAGATATCCATGTACAGAGGAATAAAACTAGATCTTCATCTTTCACCATAAAAAATTAAACTCAAAATGAATTAAGCACTTACATGTAAGATCCTAAAACTATTACACGATTAAAAGAAAACACTGGAAAAATGCTCCAGGACATTGGTCAGTGCAAACATTTTATGACAAAGACCTCAAAAGCCCAGGCAACAAAAGCAAAATTAGACAAAGGGGATTATATCAAGCTAAAAAGCTTTTACACAGCAAAGAAAACAATTAACAAAGTGAAGAGACAACCTACAGAATGGGAAAATTATTTTCAGACTATCCATCTGACAGGAAATTAATAACTGTAATATTTGAGGATGTCAAACAACTCAGTAGCAAAAAACCCCAAATAATTTGATAAGAAAATGGGCAAAAGACTTGAATAGACATTTATCAAATGAAGACATATGAATAGACAACAAGTATATGAACAAATGCTCAATATTACTAATCATTAGGGAATGCAAATCAAAACCACAATGAGATGTTATCTTACCCAGATAGAATGGCTATTATCAAAAAGACAAAACTAATAGATGCTGGAGAGTATGCAAAGAAAAAGGAACATTTGTACTTTGTCGGTTGAAATGTAAAACAATACAACCATTAAGGAAAACAGTATGGTGATTTCTCAAAAGAAACTACAAATACAATTACCATATAATTCAACAATTCCACTGTTGGGTATATAGCCAAAAGAAAGGAGATTAGCATTTTGAAGGCATACCTGCGCTCCCATGTTTATTGCAGCACCATTAACCATAGCCAAACATGGAAGCAATCTAAGCATCCATCAACAGATGAATGGATAAAGAAAGTGTGGTATATATACGTAATGGAATATTCTTCAGTTGTAAAAAAAAAAAAAATTGTCCATTTCCATCAAAATAAATAGAACTAGAAGTCATTATGTAAAGTGAAGTAAGCTAGGCACAGAAAGACAGATATTAAATGTTCTCACTCATATGTGAGATCTAACATAGTGGTTCTCATGGAGGTAGAGAGTAGAATGGTGGTTATCAGAGGCTGGAAATGGAAGCAGAAAGAAAGAATACAGAGAAGTTGGTTAATGGGCGAAGAAATACAGTTACATAGAAGGAAAAAGTTTTAGTACTCAATAGTACATTAGGGAAAATATAGTTAGCAATAATTCATTATGTATTCAAAAAAGCTAGAAGAGAAGAATTGTAATTTTCCCAACACAAAGAAAAGATAAATATTTGAGGTGAGAAATGTCCCAATTACACTGATTTGATTATTACACATCATATTCATGTATCAAAATATCACATGTACCCCATATACATGTACAGTTATATCCATAAAAAAAATCCTCAAAATGTAAGAATAAAACATAAACTTAAGAAAAGTATTATCTGTAGGAGAGAGAATAAAGGAGAAGAGAGCATTGATAGAAGTTAGATTTTGCTGAATATAACATGTTTTATAAACTTTGAAATTATTTAAATACTTTGCCTTCCTTAGAATAAAATTAAACATAAATAGGTTGATATATACAGTATTATCTGAGTTGTTGCAGTGTGTGTCCAGTGTGTGATGGTGATGTTCCCCTCTCTATATGCATGTGTTCTCCTTGTTCAATTCCCACTTATGAGTGAGAACATGTGGTGTTTGGTTTTCTGTTCCTGTGTTAGTTTGCTGAGGATTATAATTTCCATCTTCATTTGTGTCCCTGCAAAGGACATTATTAACTCATCCTCTTTTATGACTGCATAGTATTCCATGGTGTATTTGTGCCACGTTTTCTTTATCCAGTATATCATTGATGGACATTTCGGTTGGTTCCAAGTCTTTGCTATTGTAAATAGTGCTGCAATAAACATATATGTGCATATGTCTTTATAGTAGAATGATTCATAATTCCTTGTGTCAAATGGTATTTCTGGTTCTAGATCCTTGAGGAATCGCCACAGTGTCTTCCACAATGGTTGAACTAATTTACACTCCCATCAGCAGCGTAAAAGTGTTCCTATTTCTCCACATCCTCACCAGCACCTGCTGTTTCCAGACATTTTAGTGATTTACATTCTAACTGACATGAGATGGTATATAATTGCAGTTTTGATTTGCATTTCTCTAATGACCAGTGATGATGAGCTTTTCTTCGTATGTTTGTTGGCCACATAAATTTCTTCTTTTTATTGTTAAAGATGAGGTGATCATAGGTGTACAGTGTTACTTATGGGCTCCTGATTCTGTTCCATTGGTCTATGTGCCGGTTTTTGCACCAGTACCATGCTGTTTTGGTTACTGTAGGCCTGTATGGTAGTTTGAAGTTTGGTAACATGATGCTGCCAGCTTTGTTATTTATGCATAGAATTGCCTTGGCTATTCAGGGTCTTGTTTCCGTATGAATTTTAAAATAGCTTTTTCTACTTCTGTGGAGAATGTGGAATAACAATGAATCTATAAACTGCTTTGGGCAATATAGCCATTTAATGATGTTCATTCTTTCTATCCATGAACATTGGATGTTGTTCCTATTTTTTGTGTTTTCTATGATTTTGTTGAGCAGTGTTTTGTAATTCTCATTGTAGATATCATTCACCTCCTCAGTAAGCTGTATTCCCAGCTATTTTATTCTTTTTGTGGCAATTATGAATGGGATTACCTTTTTGATTTGGCACTCAGATTGGCTGTTGTTGGTGTACAGGAATGCTAGTGATCTTTGTAAATTGATTTTGTATCCTTAAACTGATGAATTGTTTTTTATTAATGGAAGAAGCTTTTGGGCCAAAAGTATGGGGTTTTCCAGACACAGAATTATATCATCTGCAAATGGAAATAGTTTGACTTCCTCTCTTCCTATTTGAATGTCTTTACTTCTTTCTCTTGCCTGATTGCTCTGGCTAGGACTTTCACTTCTATGTTGAATAGAAGTGGTGAAAGAGGGCATCCTTGTCTCTTGCCAGTTGTTATGGGTAATGCTTTCAGCTTTTGCCCATTCAGTATAATACTGGCTGTGCATGAGGTATTTTCCTTAAATATGTAGTTTATTTGGGGTTTTTAACATGAAGCATTGCTGAATTTTATTGAAAGCCTTTTATTTATTTATTGAGATAATTATGTGGTCTTTGTCTTTAGTTCTGTTTATGTGGTGAATTACATTTATTGATTTGTGTATGTTGAACCAACCTTGCATTCTGGGGATGAAGACAGCTTGATCATGGTGAATTAGCTTTTTGATGTGCTGCTGAATTCAGTTTGCAAATATTTTGCTCAGAATTTTTGCATCAGTGTTCACCAAGGATATTAGTTTGAAGTTTTCTTTTGTGTCATGTTTCTGTTGGGTTTCAATATCAAGGTGATAATGGCCTTATAAAATGAGCTGCCGAGGAGTCCCTCCTCCTCAATATTTTGGAATAGTTTCTGTAGGGATGTTACCAACTCTTCTTTGTATATGTTTTAGAATTCAGCTGTGAAACCTTGAGGTTCTAAGTTTTGTTGTTGTTGTCGTTGTTGTTAGGTTATTTATGACTGATTTAATTTCACAGTTCGTTATTGGTCTGTTCAGGGAATCAATTTCTTCCTGGCTCAGTCTTGGGAGGGTATATGTGTGCATAAATTTATTCATCTCTTCTAGGTTTTCTAGTTTGTGTGCATAGAGGTGTTAGTAGTCGTTTCTGGTGTTTGTTTTTATTTCTATGGGGTCAGTGGTAACATTTCCTGGATCATTTCTAATAGTGTTTAGTTGGATATTCTCTCTTTTCTTCTTTATTAGTCTAGCCAGAGGTCTATCTATTACTAAATTTTTTTTCAAAAAAAAAAAAAAAAAAAAAAACTTCTGGAT
>NW_016831355.1:90614-93193 GCF_001698545.2 Rhinopithecus bieti | reverse complement strand
CTGTGCAGAAGCTAGTTAGTTTAATTAGATCCCATTTGTCAATTTTGGCTTTTGCTGCCGTTGCTTTTGGTGTTTTAGACCCATGCCTTTGTCCTGAATGGTACCGCCTAGGTTTTCTTCTAGGGTTTTATGGGTTGTTTTGTATTAACAATGCCTTGCCGTGTCTCAGGGATTCTTGTATGTTGTATCTTTGTTCTCATTAGTTTGAAATAACTTCTTGATTTCTGCCTTAATTTCATTATTAATGAAAAATCATTCAGGAACATGTTGTTTAATTTTCATCTAATTGCATGGTTTTGAGCAATTTTCTTATTCTTGACTTTTATTTCTATTGTGCTGTTGTCTGAGAGTATATGTGATGTCATTTTGTTTCTTTTGAATTTGTAGAGGATTGTTTTATGTTCAATTATGTGGTTGATTTTAGATTATGTGCCGTGTGATGATGAGACAACTGCATATTCTCTTGCCTTTGGATGAGGGATACTGTAGAGGTCTATCCAATTCATTTGGTCAAATATTGAGTTCAGGTCCTAAATATCTTTGTGAATATTCTGCCTCAATAATCTGTCTAATACTCTCACTGCCACTCACTGCCACTATTATTGTGTGGGAGTCTATGTGTCTTCGTAGGTCTTTAAGAACCTGCTTTATGAATCTGGGTACTCCTGTGCTGGGTACAGAAATATTAAGAATAGTTAGGTCTTGTTGACTTGAACCCTTAACATTATGCAATGACCTTCTTTGTCTTTTCTGACTATTGTTGGTTTGAAATATGTTTTGTCTGAAACTGGGATTGCAACCGTTTTTTTTTTTTTTTTTTTTTTTTTTTTTTGAGACAGAGTCTTGCTCTGCCACCCAGGCTGGAGTGCAGTGGCCGGCTCTCAGCTCACTGCAAGCTCCGCCTCCCGGGTTTTTACGCCATTCTCCTGTCTCGGCCTCCCGAGTAGCTGGGACTACAGGCGCCCGCCTCGTCGCCCGGCTAGTTTTTTGTATTTTTTTTAGTAGAGACGGGGTTTCACCGTATTAGCCAGGATGGTCTTGATCTCCTGACCTCGTGATCCGCCCGTCTCGGCCTCCCAAAGTGCTGGGATTACAGGCTTGAGCCACCGCGCCCGGCCGCTTTTTTATGTTTTTGATTTGCTTGGTAGATTTTCCTCCATCCCTGTATTATTTTGAGTCATTAAGTGTCATTACATGTGAGATAGGTCCCTGAAAGACAGCATATCATTGGATCTTGCTTTTTTTAAATCCAGCTTGTCACTCTGAACCTCCCCCACTCAGGGAGGCTGGATTGAATGTGTGACCCCAGAAACCCATACTTCTCCCACGGATCTTTGCAATCCTCAGGTCAGAAGATCTACTCATAAACCCGCTCCACCAAGGCCTTCAGTCTGACAGACAGAGCTTTGTGGAGTCTTGGGTGTGTCTTTGAGGGTGCTACCAGAGGAGATTAACATTTGACTCAGTGGACAGGGAAAAGCTGGCCCACCCTGAATCTGGGCGGGCACCATGAAATTGGCTGCCAGCATGACTAGAAAAAGCAGCCAGACTTCTGAATCTTCCAGCCTTCATCTTTCTCCTGTTCTAGATGCTTCCTGCCCTCGAACATCAGACTCCAAGTTCTTCAGCTTTTGGACTTTTGAACTTACACCAGTGGTTTGCCAGGGGCTCTTGGGCCTTTGGCCACAGACTGAAGGCTGTACTGTTAGCTTCCCTACTTCTGAGGTTTTTGGACTCAGACTGAGCCATTACTGGTTTTCTTGCTCCCAACTTGCAGATGGCCTATCGTGGGACTTCACCTTGTGATCATGTGAGTCAATTCTCCTTAATAAACTCCCTTTCATATATATATATCCTATTAGTTCTGTTCCTCTAGAGAACCCTGACTTAATACAGGGAGTCTGACTTCACATTCTCCCAGCGTGCAGGAGATTTTTCTACTGGTTTCTGATTTCTCACAAGGGAATTTGTCTCTGAATTGTTGCTGAATTGATGTGTATGTGAAATAAATAAGAATCTAAGGCTTTCTACTCTGCCATCTTTCTGGAATCACCAATTTTAAAATTAGCTATTAAAACGCAAATATTCCCATAGAATTTCTACAACATATTCAAATATCTCATGCCCTCTATGAAATTCAACCTATGCAGAAGGCTTTACTTGTATATTGAGAAAACATTCCCAAATAACTCACCTACAATTTCTAACCTCTCAATTCTGACACACTTTGTTGTTATTAAAATGAATAGATCCCAATAGTATATTGTGTATACTATTATATTATTTGTGTATAATACTATAACAATAACAATAGGAGTTATTGAATACTCACTATGTGCTTATCATTATGCTTCTCATGCATTGTATCATCTATCACCATAACCACTCTATGAGTTTGGTACTATTACACATTTTAAAGATCAGCATGGAGAAATGAAATTATAGAGGTAAATTTTTCAAAGTCACAAAGCTAATTTTGGGAGACAGAAGTCTTAAGACTCTTTCATTTTTTAAAAAACTATGCTTTTAAATACTATTATTTAGCTTGCCTTTCAACAACTAAATATGTTTTATCATTT
>NW_016831355.1:80992-87114 GCF_001698545.2 Rhinopithecus bieti | reverse complement strand
TGGGGTGTTATTAACAGTTGAGAAAATCTAAAGCATTGTTTGCAAGTTCTTCAAGAAGAAACTGTTATTTTCCTAACTGGTACTGAAGGCTAACTTTCTTACTCATAAAAATCTCTTCTATTTAATATCTTATCATTCTTTGCTTTTCAGCATATAAATGCAGAAGTTAAAATTACTTTTCTTGTGTTTTTAATCCATGAAAGAAACAAGCTGTTTTACCTAAAGTAAAATATTTAAAAGTTGTTCTCATACACTCGCAAATGTATTGTACCTAGATTTTATGCACAAATGTTTCTAAGCTTCTACAGAAATTCTTACTATGACTGTTTGATTCGATAATAAAATATAAGTGAAATACGGTCAAATGCATTCTTCTAAAAAAGTTAGGAAACAAGGCCCTGAATTAGTGTTGGGAAATAAAGGGCATTTGTTTCCATTCCCTAAAGGATTTCCCTCTTTTTTCCTTAACATTATACAAAACGTTTGTTTGGGTATTTGTGGGGAGTAAAATGTTTAAACAAACTTTTTATAACATAAATCTTTTGTTTATATTCTAACAATGCCGGAACCTTTTAAGTAATTTAGTTTAATAATCTCTCTCTCTTTTCCTTGCTATAGAAAAAAAAAGTGTATAAACACAAGCTAACATCATAGTAATTTAATCTAAGCATCAATATCTTGCCATTAAGTTTTACAACACTGGGTGCCATTTTATAGAATAAAACCTACACTGACGCAAGGCAGCTCCTAGGAAGCCAGGCTTAAAATTAAAGTCACATACATTTCTGGCAGTGTGGAAGACTGTGTCCAAGACCAAAGCTATGCTCTCTTAGGAGTGATGAGAGAAAGTACAAGATACTTTTTCCTGGTTTAACAGGAGGTAATAACATAAACTCCCTGACAGTGACAGTAGCAACAAAAACAAATATCCATGTGATGGTAGAAAACAAAACAAAATCTAACTGGCCAAGAGTGCTTAATGCAAACTTTGACTTTAAGTGACCTATGGCAGCCCAGGGACAACCCTTAGGAAACTAGGCTAAAATACAAAAATAAGTGAGGCAAATCTGAGCACAGACAGCAGATTGCACACTGTAAAGGAAATAGGCTTCACAGAATTAACTCAGCCATCACTAAATAAATAAATAAATCACCAAGCACAAAAAACAACAATATTATCTTCCCGGTTGGAAAGAGTTAAGTATCCAGAGTTTCTACAATATATTACCTAAGAGGTCCTCTTTTAAATAAACAGGTATGAGAGATTAAAGGAAAGAGGAGAATGTGATCTATGCACACAAAAAACCAGGCAATAGAAACTGCTTTTGAGGGGTATAAATGTTTGGTTTAGAAAATAGATTTCATAGCAGCTACTATAAATATGCTCCCAGAACTAAAGGAAAGCAAATCAAAGCAAAAGAGGGTATGATGACTGTCTCATCACACAAAAGATGCCAAATATGAGATATAAATTATAAGGACCAAATAGAAATTCTGGAATTGAGAAATACAATAACCAATAGAAAAAATTTACTAGGAAAGTTCAGTAGTGGGTTTGAGCTAGCAGAAAAGAGGATGAGTGAACTTAAAAAACAGTACAATAGAAAATATGCAATCTAAAGAAAACAAAGAATAATGAACAGAGAAATGTAAAGTACCAGTAAGTGCACATACATATGTATAATAAGAATACTAGAAGGAGAAGAAAGGGGAAAAAGGGAAAAATAATATTGAGGTAACAATGGTTGAAAACCACAGTCATTGTAGAGCAGAGATGAGCCATCTTGCTCTCTCATTCCTGAGTATACAACCCATAAAATTGTAACAAATACCATTTTTTAAAATGTCACTCCATTTTGACATGATCTTTTACATAATAGGAAACCATAAACCTACATAAAATATTAATATTCTGGTTTTATCTTTGACATGTGAAGAGACTGGAAGTTGTTACTACCATCTGTACAAGAAAAAACTGAACTAAAAATCAATTACTACTCAGATCCATCCAAAACTGAAGTTGCAGGGCAAAGTGCCACCCCAATATTTGGAGACAGAGGTGAATCAAGAGTAACAACTGAGATATGGCTACCTGAAGCAGAAATTGCTGAAGTGATACACTGTTAGAAACACTTCAACTGTGATTTTGATGCATTTCTGGAGGTTGAGTGTGGACTCTCTTGAGAGTAAGAAACTCCTATGTTTCTAGGAAAACTATTGTTTTCATGGGATTTACCTGCAATAACCCTAATAGTTGTTTTATCTTCCTCTTCCTCTTCCTCTTCCTCCTCCTCTTCTTTTTTTTCTTCTTCGAGGTACATACCTGATTAATTTCTCCAAATGATCAGCTACTTATTTCAGCACCATTTATTGGTTGTCCATTTTCCCCCAACTGTATTAGTGCTCTCAGAACAATGCACCACAAGCTGGCTGACGTAAATAGCAGAAATGTATTGCCTTTTAGTTCTGGATGCTAGAAGTCCAAGATAAAGGTACCAGCAGATTGGTTTCTTCTGAGGGCTGTAAGGAAGAACCTATTCCATTCCCTTCCCCCAGCTTTTGGTGGTTTGCTGTAGTTTTCTGTTTTCCTTGACTATAGAAGCATCACTTCCATTGTCTTAGCTTATTTTGTACTGCTATATAACACAATATTTGAGACTAAGTAAATTTTAAAGAACAGAAATTTATTTCTTACTGGCCTGGAGATTAGGAAGTCCAACATCAAGGTGCTGGCAGGTTCAGTGTCAGGTGAGGGCAGCTCTCTGCTTCCAAGATGGCATCTTAAACACTGCATTCTCTGGAGGGTGGGAACACTGTGTCCTCACATGGCAGAAGACAGAAGGGTGAAAAGAAATGAACTCCCTTTAACAAGCCCTTTTAATTTTTTATTTTACTTTAAATTCCGGGATATATGTGCAGAACGTGCAAGTTTGTTACATACGTATACTTGTGCCATGGTGGTTTGCTGTACCTATTGACTTGTCCTCTAAGTTCCCTCCCCCGGCCCCCCACCCCCCAACAGGCCCTGGTATGTGTTGTTCCTCTCCCTGTGTCCATGTGTTCTCATTGTTCAACTCTCACTTATGATTGAGAACATGCAGTGTTTGCTATTCTGTTCCTGTGTTAGTTTGCTGAGGATGATGGCTTCCAGCTTCATCCATGTTCCTGCAAAGGATATGATCTCATTTCTTTTCACTGATGCACAGTATTACATGGTGTATATGCACCACATTTTCTTTATCCAGTCTATCATTGATGAGTATTTGGATTGGTTCCATGACTTTGCTGTTGCAAATAGTGCTGCAATAAACATACATGTGCATGTGTCTTTATAGTAGAATGATCTCTATTCCCTTGGGTATATACCCAGTAATGGGATTGCTGGGTCAAACAGTATTTCTGGTTCTAGATCCTTGAGATATCGTCATACTATCTTCCACAATGGTTGAACTAATTTATATTCCCACCAATGTGTAAAAGCTTTCCTATTTCTCCACAGACTCACCATCATCTGTTGTTTCTTGACTTTTTAATAATTGCCATTCTGACTGGCATGAGATAGTATCTAATTGTCGTTTTGATTTGCATTTCTCTAAAGACCAGTGATGTAGAGCTTTTTATAAAATGTATTTTTTGGCCACGTAAATGTCTTCTTTTGAAAAGTGTCTGTTCATATCTTTGCCCACTTTTTGATGGCATTTTTTCTTGTAAATTTGTTTAAATTCCTTGCAAATTCTGGATAGATATTAGACCTCTGTCAGATGGGTAGACTGCAAATATTTTCTCCCATTCTGTAGGTTGCCTGTTCACTCTGGTGCTAGTTTCTTTTGCTGTGCAGAGGCTCTTTAATTAGATTACATTTGTCAATTTTGTCTTTTGTTGAATTGCTTTTGGAGTTTTTGTCATGAAGTCTTTACCCATGTCTGTGTCCTGAATGATATTGCCTAGATTTTCTTCTAGGGTTTTTATGGTTTTGGAACTTACATTCAAGTATTTAATCCATCTAAAGTTAATTTATGTATAAGGTATAAGGAAGGAGTCCAGCTTCAGTTTTCTGCATATGGCTAGCCAGTTTTCCTAGCACAATTTATCGAATAGGAGATCATTTCCCCATTGTTTGTTTTTGTCAGGTCTGTCAGAGATCAGATGGTTGTAGATTTGTGGTGTTATTTCTGAGGTCTCTGTTCTGTTCCATTGGTCTCTGTCCGTTTTGGTAGCAGTACCATGCTGTTTTGGTTACTGTAGCCTTGTAGTATAATTTGAAATCAGGTAGCATGATGCCTCCAGCTTTGTTCTTTTTGCTTAGGACTGTCATGGCTATATAGGGTCTTCTTTGATTCCATATGAAATTTAAAGTATATTTTTCTAATTCTGTGAAGAATGTCAGTGGTAGTCTGATGGGAACAACACTGAATCTATAAATTATCTTGGACAGTATGGCCATTTTCACAATACTGATTCTTCCTATCCATGGACATGGAATGTTTTTCCATTTGTTTGTGTCCTCTCTTATTTCCTCAAGCAGTGGTTGGTAGTTCTCCTTGAAGAGGTCCTTCACATCCCTTGTTAGGTGTATTCTTAGGTATTTTATTCTTTTTGTAGGAATTGTGAATGGGAGTTCATTTATGATTTGGCTCTCTGCTTGTCTATTGTTGGTGTAAAGAAATGCTTATGATATTTGCACACTGATTTTGTATCCTGAGACTTTGCTGTAGTTTCTTTCAGCTTAAGGAGTTTGGGGGGCTGAGATATGGGGTTTTCTAAATATAGAATCATGTCATCTCCAAACAGAGACAATTTGACTTCCTCTCTTCCTATTTGAATATGCGTTCTTTTTTCTCTCTTGGCTGATTACCCGGGACAGAACTTCCAACACTATGTTGAATAGGAGTGGTGAGAGGGCATCCTTGTCTTGTACCAGTTGCTTCCAGCTTTTGCCCATTCACTATGATACTGGCTGTGGACTTGTCATAAACAACTCTTACTATTTTGAGATATGTTCCATCAATACCAAGTTTATTGAGAGTTTTTAACATGAAGGCATGCTAAATTTTAGCAAAGGCCTTTTCTGCATCTATTGACGTAATCATGTGGTTTTTGTGTTTGGTTGTGTTTATGTGAAGGATTATGTTTATTGATTTGCATATGTTCAATCATAGTTTCTAGGGAGACCCCCTGAAAATATTGCTACGGAATAAAAGATGAAATGCTCCTGATTATTGTAACTACAAAATTGCATGCACGATTGTGTAAAGACAATGCCAGGTTGGACTGCCAGAATGAGCCAATGGTGCATGATGTGCTTCCCCCTGCAGAGAGCCTATGAATGGATGTGCAGTCAGGGAGGTTTCACATCACCACGATTCCTATCCCAGAGAAGCAGATGTTCATAGCTCTGGGAATGGGATGCGACCCTTGTGGAAAGCCTATAAACAGACGCATGGGGGGGCCTGTCCATACAGATAAGATAGGGCTACAAACGCCCTCATCTTGCCGTGGCTCTTCTAGGCCTCTTTAGGGTTAAGGCATACTCCCTTCTGAGAATTTCTGGTCTAACCAACCGGTTGTCTAACTTCATGTCCTGTTTCTATAAAGTGTTTGTAACCAGCTTTTGCTACAACTGTTACTGTTGATTAATATCTTGCTAATCACAGGTTATGGAAAGACTGTGTTCCGTTCTAAGGCTCTGTTAGAAATTAAACTTCACGTCCTATTTCTATGAATTGTTTGCAACCAGCTTTTGGTGTAACTGTTACTGCTGTTCCTGTTTTAAGGCTCTGTTAGAAATTACTGATGCACACATTATATTGTAAATTCTTACCTCTGCATACTGAAGTTCTGCATACAGATGTTATGTTAAAGAATTACTTCATCCCCATGTGACCATCTCACCTCATAATCAAATGACCCTAAATCCCTCACTAACCTACTCCCACCCTCACTAAACTTAATAATAAATGCTGGCATATCCAGTGCATTGTTGGCACCGTGGGACCAGAAGCCTGTGACCCCCCTGGACCCGGCTTTCACCATCTTGTCCGTGTCTATTATTTCTTGACCTGCCAATCCACCTGGGAACAAAGAGAGAGCCCTGTTGCATTGTGGGCTGCTGGCCAGATCCC
>NW_016831355.1:75765-78877 GCF_001698545.2 Rhinopithecus bieti | reverse complement strand
AAGTAGCCTCTCTTGCAATAACTATTTTAGTCAAAAAGAAAATCAAGTAAAAACAGAATTCAGTCAACTGAGAATAAATAGAAAATAAAACTTTTGCTCAAAAAGAAAAAAAGACAAGGTCTTAGGAGAGAAAAACAAACAAACAAAACCAAAAAGATGAAGGCCTTTTAAATACAAACATGCACAACACCTACACACACACACACACACACACGTCTCGGATGTTAACCATTTATGTAAGCTGACTTTTAACCACTGAGTGCCTTAAAAAAAATTTTTTTAAATCTTATTACCATATTTCAGCTAGGACAAAATCCTGCTCAACAATGATCACACAAATTGTACAATTTCTGAGCACTCTGAGTGTAAGCAGAAGTTAACACCAGCTGGTTGTTAATGCTAACTTTAGTCATTTAAAAGAATTTACAAGACAAAATCCCTAACCAGTTTCTTAGCTAGTGATGGGTCTCAGGTTGTAGACTGCTCTTTACCATCCTAGACGCAGAAAACAACAACAACAACAACAACAACAAAAAACAACAAAAAACACTTCATCTTCCCTGTTGGAAGAGAGTTCAAACTCCATAAAGGAGTTACATGTCTTCCATCATCACGAAAGTGGGAAAATCTTGCCTTCTTTGTGTTGGAAGCAAGTAGAACTCCAAAATAGAGTTGTGTAGCAAAACAAACTATAGATCTCAACCAAATTTTGGGAGATCAGGTATTCTCTGGAGGGGTGCTCTCAGACCTCAGCAAATTGTCCTATTGATTCGAGCCATAAAGTTAGCTAATGCTGGAACCAAGCACCAATAGGAGATTTGTCAAAGGTCGGGGCATCTCCACACAGCATCCCCCCATGGTTACCAAAGTGTAAACCCAGAAAATCTGATACAGGTCTCAGTTAATTAGAAGGTTTATATTACCAAAGCTGAAGATGCACATCCGTGACACAGCCTCAGGAAGTCTTGAAGACATGTGCCCAAGGTATTTGGGGCACAGCCTAGTTTTATACATTTTAGGGAGACATGAAACATCAGTCAGTATATGGCAATACTATTCTGGAAATAGGAACAGGAAACAATTCATTTAGAAAGATGTCAAAAGCAATTGCAACAAAAGTAAAATTGGCAAGTAGGATCTAATTAAACTAAACAGCTTCTGTACAGCAAATGACACTAACAGCAGAGTAAACGACCTACAGAATGAGAGAATTTTGCAAACTATGCACCTGACAAAGGTCTAGTATTCAGTATCTATAAGGAACTTAAATTTACAATAAAAAAGAAATAACCACATGAAAAGTGGGCAAAACACATAAAAGACACTTTTCAAATGAACACATACCATCAACATATGGAAAAAAAGCACAACATCACCGATCATTAGATAAATGAAAATCAAAACCACAATGACATGCCATCTCACACAAGTTAGAACGGCTATTATTGAAAAGTCCAAAAAATAGTAAATGCTGGCAAGATTGTGGAGAAAAGAAATACTTATACCCTGTTGGTGCGAGTGTAAATTATTTCAACCATTTTGTAAGACAGTGTGGCAATTCCTGAAAGAGTCATTCATTAAAGAAATACCATTCAACTCAGCAGTCCCATCAGTGCATATACACCCACAGGAATATAGATCTTTCTATTAAAAGGCACATGCACACGTATGCTCATTTCAACACTACTCACAATAGCAAAGACATGAAATCAACCCAAATGTCCATCAATGGTAGACTAGATAAAGAAAATGTTGTACATATATACCATGAATATTATGCAGCTCTTTCTAAGAAAGAATAAGGCCATGTCCTTTGTGGGGACATGAATAGAACACAAGGCCATTATCCTTAGCAAATTAATTCAGGAACAGAAAACCAAATACCACATGTTCTCGCTTATAATTGAGAGCTAAATGATGAGAATACATGGATCCATAGAGGGGAATAACACACAGTGGGACCCTTTGGGGTAAAGGCTAGAGGAGGAAGAAGATCAGGAGAAATAACTAATGCTTTAACTAACGGCTTAATACCTGGGTGATGAAATAACCTGTACAACAAACCTCCATGACATAAGTTTGCCTATATAACAAACCTGCCCATGTACCCAAAACTTAAAAGTTAGGTTAAAAAATAGAAATAAGTCAAATGTGCTCTGAAATCGCATTTAAATTATACTAGAAATCAATAACAGAAAGATGGCTGAAAATTGTTGAAATATTTGAAAATTGATGAACACATTTCTAAATATCACGTGAACCAAATAAGAAGTCTTAAAAGAAATTTAAAATATTTTGTAGTTAGTTAAAAGGAAAATACAACTTTTCAAACTGTGTAGTATTAAGTGATTAGATGGAAGTCAGTAGCATTAAGGGCATGTGTCAGAATGAATGAAATATCTAAAGTCAATATTCCAAGTTTCCACCATATAAAATCCTAAAGAGAAGTTATATTTAAGCTTAAAGTATGCTGAAGAAAATAAAGAATAAAAATTGTAACAGAAATCAATAAAATCTAAACCACAAAACAATAGACACTATAAATGATATCAAAAGAGCAGTTATTTTTAAAAGATCCTTATTAATAAATCTGAATAAAGAAAATGTGGGATATATACACCATGGAATACTATGCAGCCATAGAAAAGAATGAGGCCATGTTCTTTGCAGGAACATGGATGGAGCTGGAGGATAAAGATAAAGATCTTTTTCTTAAACAGATTTTTATTGATCAATAAAGATCTTCTCAAAGAAAAGCAAAACAAGTAAAAAGAGAGAAGACACAATTACCAATATGAGAAATTATGTTGTGTTATCGCTATTGATCCCATGGTCATTAAAGGAATAACATATCAATACTATAACAACTCTTTGCTTGCAAATTTCATAACATAGGTGAAATGAAATTATTTAAAAGGCATAAACTACCAAAATGCACACAAGTAAAAATAAATAATATGAATAGAGTTATATAAGTATTAAAACATTGAATAAATAATAAACTTACAAGAACAAAAGCACCAGTCCAGTATGTTTTCACTGGTAAATTCTACCAAATATATTAGAAAGAAATGTTACCATTTCTCCACCATATCTTCCAAAAAAGAGAACC
>NW_016831355.1:68910-72176 GCF_001698545.2 Rhinopithecus bieti | reverse complement strand
TAACAACCAGCTCTTATGGGAACTAACAGAGCAAAAACTCCCTCCCTCCCTCCCTCCCCATCAGGGAGGGCATCAATTCATTCATGAGGAATCTGCCTCTATAACCAAACACCTCCCATTAGACTCCACCTCCAACAATGAGGATCAAGTTTTGAAATGAGGTTTGGTGAGACCAACAACCAAACTATAGTATGTGTGTATATATTGGTTAGTATACATATATTTATGTCCTTCTTCTATTAGCTATGACCACCTAGAATCGATAATGCTTTTGTACTGAAGAATTTACCATATGTTCTCATTTATAAGTGGGAGCTAAATGATGAGCACATATGGACATAAATGTAGGAACAATAGGCACTGCATATTACTAGAGTGGGGAGGGAAGAAAGGGGGCACATGTTAAAAAACTACCTACTGGGTACTATGCTCACTACCTGGGTGCAAAATGCCCATGTAACAAACCTGCACATGTATACCCTGTATCTAATATAAAAGTTGAAATTAAAAAGACATATAAACCTAGCTTGCCCACATCTTTCTTTCCAAAAGCACTCTCCAGCATAAGGACCGGGGGCTCCTTGGAAACATGGATGATTCTAGGAATGAATCGGAAAACATCCAAGATAATCCTGGAGCATCTTATAATACAATAAAATAAGCAAATGCAAAAGCAAAACACAACACAACGAAACAAAAACATCTAAACTGATAAGGGTATGTCAAATGGTACAAGTATAGACTGAAACAGCTCCCAACAGACAGAGGGGAACATATTGAACAATAAAGTACTACTGAATTCGAACTCAAAGTATAAAATAAGTATGAATGAGTCTATCCTACTATCAACAAAATATTTAATAAGTAAATAAATAAACAGATAGAAATCTTCCTGCAGAATGATTTCATGTAATTTATGTAGATATTCCACTATCAAGATGGTAGAACATAATTTCCCACTTTTTAAGTTTTGGCTACATATGGTCACTTCCTTTAAAAGGATATAACATTGAAAGAAAGAAAAAAGATAAATAAGCATGACTTCCCATTGGAAGAAAGTGAAAAAAATTACTTCAGGTGACCAAAGCTAATATCAACAGTGATAAGTCATGTAAGCATGTACTCTTATACTATGTGATGAAAATGGCACTTTACCTCTTTAGTCTTTTTCCCAAAAGAACATTATCCCATCTCAAACCTACGAAAACATTAGATACATTTCAACTGAAGGGGATTCAATAAAATATCTCTCCCGTGCTCCTCAAAATTGTCAGGGTGATCCAAAAACCAAAAGAATCTTTAAGTAACTCTGAGTCCAGATGAGTCTAGGGAGACATGACTAACTTTAATAATATATACCCTGGATGATATCCTGGAAGAGCAAAAGGAGACTAAGTTAAAAACTAAATAAACCTAAATGAAGAGTAGACTTTAGTTAACAATGTTATTATTATAGTTCATTAACAGTAATAAACGTACGGCGTTAATGTGAGCTGTTAAAAATAATGAAAACCCTGTGTGGGAATTCTGTACTTTGTAAAGAAACTCTGTACTATGTTTGTAATTTTCTGTAAATCTAAAACTTGTAAATTTTAAAAAAATTATTAGGAAAAAAACTGTTCCTTCCTTTCACTTGTACTCTTTTCTGCTCTGTCTTATCTACAACTTGACCACTGACTTTTAAAAAATTTCTAATGAACATGCATCTAATTTCAAGAATTTCTAATTTTTCACGTGCACCACTTCCCATTTCAATTCATGCTTATTTTTAACCCAAAGGAGTGCAATGGTGCAATCTCAGCCCACTGCAGCCTCCACCTCCCAGGTTCAAGCGATTCTCCTGCCACAGACTCCTAAGTAGCTGGGATTACAGGCATGCACCACCACGCCCGGTTAATCTTGCATTTTTAGTAAAGATGGGGTTTCTGCATGTTGGTCTGGCTAGTCTCGAACTCCTGGCCTCAGGTGATCCACCCGCCTCAGCCTCCCAAAGTGCTGGAATTACAGGCATGAGCCACCGCGCCCGGCTCATTTTTGTTTTATGCATAAAATTTTTTCATTTGTCTCCTTGAACCTTGTAGTCATCTTTAAGTTAAAAATTATGTTGGATTTATTTATAATTTCCATTTCTTCCAAAGTTAACACATTTTCTATATTTTCACTTTATGGTGTTTTAATGTTAACTTTTCTTATGTGTTTGCAAGTTGGTTTGCTGATTTATTTATAGTAGGACTATTTTATTTTCTTGTTTTTTCATGTGCTCAAATCTCCCTGACAAATGGACTTGATATTGCTTTAACTTGATCTCTGAGAACAGAACCACAAAGGAAAATATTATCATACATTGATTTCTTGTCACAGATGCGGTCTCTAAGCCAGCAGGCAGCTTAGCCAAGCTCCTAGCCACAAGGCTAGGCTTCTCAGTTCCAGCATCCCCAGTTAAACCCTAGCTTCAGTATGAGCTTGTAGCTTTTTCTTGGTATCCTTTCATGGGTGGTTGATTCTTGCCTATATTTTTGGTTTAGCAAGCATTAGTCCCAGCACATGTTCTCTGCACTATTAGCCTCTGTTACCTCTTAGGAATTAAATGTCTGGTTGCCTTGACTTGTTCCCCTTCCCTAATCTTGTAAGGTTCTCATCCTATCTTCCTTATCACTTCGTATTTATGTTTGATTTCCATTTTATAGAGATTTTAATTTTCTTTTTGAGTATATGTCTTTTAATTTTATATAATTTTTAGAGATTTTCTCATTGTTTTGATCAGCAGAAGCATTTCAAATTTGGATATATAGTATCATCTAGGCCAAATTTTTATAAACTTTTTTTTATTAAGACATAAAAACATGCATTCAGTTGACTTTGGGAACTATTTGTATTCACTTAAATTCTGAAAATAAAGTAGTATTTAATAAAAAATAGGTATGGAGAGTGAATCACAAGGTTATTTTACACTACCATAAATTTGAGATGTCAAAAAAATGTACATAAATATGGGTTTGCTTATATTATATTCATATAAAGAGATACTCTTCATTCATTCTTTCATAACTATTGAGGACTATTTAATGACACAGGAGTATTTTAATAAATATTACATGAGTAATTGATTTTCCTATATTAACCAAACTTGCATCCCTGTAGATAGCCATACTTGGTGATGAGATAATTTTATAACTAGTTGCACTACATTTGGTGTTATTTTATTAATGAGTTTTTCCTGTATATTAATGAGGAACACAGGCTTATTTTATATATATATATATATA
>NW_016831355.1:67486-68864 GCF_001698545.2 Rhinopithecus bieti | reverse complement strand
AATACATACATATAAATAATTTCTTAGAATATATTTGGTTTTAGTTTCAGAGTAATAATGGCTTCATAAAATGAGTAGGAAAGTAATTTTTCTATTTTGGAAAGATTTTCAAAAGACTGATGCTATTTCTTTCTTAAACATTTAGAATGCAACAGTAAAGCATTTTTAAGTGGCTACATGGCTAGTCTAAATTTTTATTTATTGTGTCAGTTTTGATAATTTGTGTACTCCGCACATGGCTTTCAATGACCCCTGCTTCTTGGTATTCATATCCCTGTGGTATTCTCCTTCCACTATTGTAGGCTAGAGCTAGTAAGTTTCTTCTAACGCATAGAACATGGCAGGAATGATGGAATGTTTCTTCTGTAATTGGATTAAAAAGATTTTCACTTCTCTCTTGCTGGTATTCTCTCTCTCTGAGTCTTCTTCTGTGTTTGCTGTTATAGAGAGGGCTTTCTGGCAAGGAGGAGCTTTCAGCCAACAATCAGCAAGGGACTGAGCCCCTCAGTCTAATATCCTTCAAGAAACTGAATCCTGCTGTCAACCACATGTGCAAGCTTGGAAGCAAATACTTTCTCAACTGACCCTTCAGATTTGAGAGATTACAGAACCTGGCTTGACAGCTTGGTTGTGGCCTTCTGAAGGGCTTTGAAGCAGAGGACCCAAATAAGTCATGTCCAGATTGCTGACCCATAGACATTTCAAGATGATATATATGTGTTCTTTTAAGCCACTAGATTTTTGAATGGTTTGTTACATAACAATAGATAATGAATGTGACTTATTTAGTGGATCTTGTTCACTTCCAATATTAGTGATTTCTGATTGTTTTTAAACTTAATTCTGTTTCTCCTACATACTGTTGTTTTAATTTTCAATTCTTTAATTTTTTAAAGCAACTACTTTATCAATGTATGATTAGCATACAGTCCACTGCACATATTGTAAGTGTACTCTTGAATAAGTTTGGACATTTGATTTATTCTGTTGATATTTTATTTAGTTATCTACATATGAATTTTTTTTTTTAGTTTATTACATTGTATAGGACCTCCAGTAAAATGTTAAACTGATAGATAACAGGAAACATCCTTGCATTTTTCCTGATCTAAGACAGAAAGTATTTATTCCTTAATCATGAAGTATAATGCAAGCTATGCATTTTTTTATATATACCCTTTATCAGGTTGAGTAATTTCTCTCTATTTGTAGTTTGCTGAGATGTTTCTATCAATATCAGATTTTATCAAACATGTTTTCTGCGTTTATCTGTCTTCAACTTCATTATTTACTGCTCTGTGTCTAGCGTTTTGATAAGCGCTTTGAAGAATTGTCCACCTCATCCAGGAGCTTTTTTTTTTTTTTTTTTTTTTTTTTT
>NW_016831355.1:55967-65064 GCF_001698545.2 Rhinopithecus bieti | reverse complement strand
GTGGGTAATTTAAACACATTATTTTACTTATCTCAAGAAGTTTTTATTTTAAAATTAACTCAGCCTATAATGTTAAAAGGAAATATTGTATTCCTACTACAATCAGGAAAACCAGATGTAAAAAATAATCAGTAAACATTTTCATAGGTGTATATTCAGAGTGCATGTTTAGCCTTGCATTTCTACTTATTTATTGAAAATACTAACTTTTCAAACATTTTCCTAGCAGTATGACATGTTTTAGACAGAAAACCTTTACAAGTTGGCTACATCACGTTTTCTGAGCATCGGAAACAAATGTGTATAAGGCCACTATTTACCGTTATTTAATGCCACTGTAGTGCTCTTCAGATATAAAAGAGGAATGAGCTATAAATTTTGATGTTATATAGTGAGTATAAAAAGAATGACCTGTGCTAAATGAAAAGTGATCAACATAGCATAATATTTAAGTAAGTGCTAACTTTGATATAGTGAAATATCAAAAGTATTTTTTAAACAGTTTATGCGTTGAACAGGAAGGACAAAAAAAACTAATTCATGGAAAGGTATGGAAACTGACATGATCATCTTTGCAAAGATGGAAAGAGTATTTCCAGTTAAGGTGATAAGAAGCGCCAAGAGGTAAAAGCAAGAGTAAACATGACAGGCATTAGGAATTAGCAGATGATGTTTGCAAGAATAATGGGCACATGCTGGGGAGTGGCAGAATCTAAGATTGGGTGGGGTAGGTAAAGCCAGCTTAGCAAAGTATAATCAATCTCATGCTTAAAAGCATGAGGAAGTTTCATTTAATTTGCAGCTATTGTAGGTCTTAAAGTAGAGTGAAGAATAATGCACGACATTCCACAAAAAACATCTTTAAATCTTTATGTCTGTTAGAGTGGGGGTGCATAAACTGTCTTCAAGGTGATCAGTTAAAAAACTATCGCATTTCTTCAGACATAAGATAATGTGGAACCTAGGTTGGGGTGATGTTAGTAGTAGGTGAGAAAAAACTATGCTTCAGAAATTATTCAATTAATAAACAACTTTTATAATTTAGATCCATAGAAATGAATAGAAGGTTGAAATGAAGGATGGATAAAAATGCCATAGGCAGAAAATTGTATAGTGAGAAAAACACCAGTTGACTCTTATCTGGTTCCCTCACTAACTACATATGTAAACCTAAGCAAGACACATTCACTTTGAAGTTTGTTTTTCCTTCTGTAAAATGAAGAGATTGTATTAAGCCTCTTAGACATTCTCTAAATACTTGAATGGAAACGATAACTAAGGAATAATGATAAAAGAGTTTTATAATTGATAATGTTGTATGAGGTGAAGATGGCACATCCACGTTTGATACATGGGAGAAGAAAAGATTTAATGCTTAGGTGTTAAGGTCATAATCAATTATGTGCACTTGTGAGTTATAACAATCACCATTCTATCAGCTACAGTTAGGTGAACAGACCAGACCTCAAAATACAAACATTGCAGATATATATCTGGAAAAACAATTAAACCAAACCATTATTCTTTATGCTTCTGACATCCTGGTATATACTCTCCTTGGGCCAATTATTATTTAACAACATAGCTATATATTGAGTCAAAGGAAATATTAAGGGATTAGGTAAAATGTAAAAGTTTAGGGAGAAACAGTCAAATAAAGCAATTTTTAGTACTTAAAATTGAATTCATCAAATTGTAGATGTAGATCCTATCCTCTTTTAAGTTCAGGAGTACATATGCAGGCTTGTTAGATAGGTAAATTTGTGTCATGAGGCTTTGTTGTACAGATTATTTAATCACGCAGGTGTTAAGCCTAGTACCCACTAGTTATTTTTCCTAATCCTCTACCTGCCACCCTTCACCCTACTCTCCAATAGGTCTCAGTGTGTGTTGCATCTTTCTGTTTCCATGTGTTCTCATCATTTAGCTCCAAATTATAAGTGAGACCAAGCAGCATTCAGTTTTCTGTTCCTGAATTAATTTGCTAAGAATAACAGCCTCCAGCTCCATCCATGTCCCTACAAAGAACACGATTTTTTTTATGGCTGCATAGTATTCCGTGGTATATATTTACTACATTTTCTTTATCCAGTCTACCATTGATGAGGATTTAGGTTGATTCCATGTCTTTGCTACTGGGAATAGTGCTGCAATAAACATACACAAGCATATGTCTTTATAATGGAAAGACGTATATCCCTTTGGATATGTATCCAGTGATGGGATGCCTAGGTTGAATGGTATTTCTGTTCTTAGCTCTTTGAGAAGTTTCCATACTGTCTTCCACAATGGTTGAACTAATATACACTCACACTAATAGTGTATAAATGATCTTTTTTTCTACAACATTGCCAGCATCTGTTTTTTTTTTGACTTCTCATTAAGAGTCATTCTGACTGGTGTGAACTGGTATCTCACTGCAGTTTTGATTTGCATTTCTCTCATGATCAGTGATGTTGAGCATTTTGTAAACTGATTGTTGGCTGCATGTATGTCTTCTTTTGAAAAGTGCCTGTTCATGCCCTTTGCCCACATTTTAGTAGGACTGTTTTTGTTTTTTTTTTTCTTCTTGTAAATTTAAGTTCCTTGTAGGTGATGGATATTAGACCTTTGTTGAATGCATAGTTTTCAAAATTTTTCTCCCATTCTGTAGATTGTCTGTTTACTTTGTTGATAGTGTCCTTGCCTGTACAGTCTCTTTTGTTTAATTAGATCCCATTTATCAATTTTTGCTTTTGTTGTAATTGCTTTAGGTGTCTTTATTATAAAATTTTTGCCCGTGCCTATGTCCTGAATAGTATTGCCTAGGTTGTCTTCCAGGGCTTTTATAGTTTTGGGTTTTACATTTAAGTCTTTAATTCATCTTGAGTTAATTTTTGTACATGGTGTAAGGAAGGAGTCTAGATTTAATCTTCTGCCTATGGCTAGCCAGTTATCCCAGCACCATTTATTAATGGGGAATCCTTTCCCCATTGTTTGTTTTTGTCAGGTTTGTCGAAGATCAGATACTTGTAGATGTGGAATCTTATTTCTGGGTTCTCAATTGTGTTCCTTTGGTCTATGCGATTGTTTTTGTACCAGCACCATGCTGTTTTGGTTACTGTAGTCATGTAATAGATTTTGAAGTCAAGCAACAACCTTCCAGCTTTGTTCTTTTTGCTTAGGATTGCCTTGGCTATTTGGGCTTTTTTGTGGTTCCATATGAATTTTTAAATAGTTTTTTCTTGTTCTGGGAAGAATATCAGCAGAAGCTTAATGGGAATAGCACTGAATCTATTAATTGCTTTGGGAAGTATAGCCATTTTAATGATATTGATTCATCATATGTATGAGCATGGGAGGCTTTTCCATTTGTTTGTGTAATCTCTGATGACTTTGAGCAGTGTGTTTTGTAGTTTTCCTTGCATAGAACTTTCATCTCCATAGTTAGCTGTATTTCTAGGAATTTTATTCTTTTTGTGGAAATTGTAAATGAGATTATCTTCCTCATCTGGCTCTGGGCTAGACTATTGTTCGTGTATAGGAATGTCATTGACTTTTGCACATTGATTTTTGTATCCTGAGACTGCTGAAATTGCTTATAAGCTTAAGAATATTTGGGGCTGAGACTGTAGGGTTTTCTAGCTAAAGGATTATGCTATCTGCAAACAGAGATAGTTTCTGCTCCTTTCTTGCTACTTGGATGCCTTTTTTTCTTTCTCTTGCCTCATTTCCCCAGCCAGGACTTCCAATGCTATGTTGAATAGGAGTGGTGAGAGAAGGCATCCTTATCTTTTGTGGGTTTTTAACGAGAATGTTTCCAGCTTTTGCCCATTCAGTATGATGTTGGCTGTGGGGCTGTCATAGAAGGCTCTTATTATTTTGTGGTATGTTCCTTCAATTACTAATTTCTTGAGAGTTTTTAACATGAATGGATGTTGAATTTTATCAAACGTCTTTTCTGCATCTACCGAAATAATCATTTTTTTTTCCTTTAGTTCTGTATATGTGATGAATCACATTTATCGATTTGCATATGTTGAACCAACTTTGCATCCCAGAGAAAAAGCCCATTAGATCGTGTTGGATGAGCCTTTTTATTTGCTGCTGGATTCAATTTCTCAGTATTTCATTGAGGATTTTTGCACTGCTGTTCATCAAAGATATTGGATTAAAATTATCTTTGTTGTATCTCTTCCAGGTTTTGGTATCAAGATGATGCTATCCTCATTGTGAGTTAGGGAGTTCTTCCTGTTCAACTCAATATTTTGGAAAAGTTTCAGAAGGAAAAGTACCAGCTCTTCTTTGTACATCTGGTAGAATTCCGCTGTGAATCCATCTGGTCTGAGCTTCTTGTGGTTGGTAGGCTATTTATTACTGACTCAATTTCAGAGCTTATTATTGGTCTGCTCAGGGATTCAATTTCTTCCTGGTTCATTCTTGGAAGGTGTATGTGTCCAGGAATTTGTTCATTTATTCTCTATTTTTTAGTTTATGTGCACAGAGGTGTTTATAATATTCCTTGATGATTGTATTTCTTTTTTTTTTTTTTTTGAGGCGGAGTCTCACTCTGTCACCCAGGCTGGAGTGCAGTGCCCAGATCTCAGCTCACTGCAAGCTCCGCCTCCCGGGTTCACGCCATTCTCCTGCCTCAGCCTCCCGAGTAGCTGGGACTACAGGTGCCGCTACCTCGCCCGGCTAGTTTTTTGTATTTTAGTAGAGACAGGGTTTCACCGTGTTAGCCAGGATGGTCTTGATCTCCTGACCTTGTGATCCGCCCATCTCGGCCTCCCAAAGTGCTGGGGATTACAGGCTTAAGCCACCGCGCCCGGCCGATGATTGTATTTCTGTGATATCAGTGGTGACATCCTTCTCATTTCTGATTGTGTTTAGTTGAATCTTCTCTCTTTTTCACTTTATTGGTCTAGTTAGTGGTCTATCTATATTATTTATTTTTTCAAGAAGCCACCTCCTGTATTTGTTGATCTTCGGAAAGTTTTGTGTCTTTGTGTGTGTGTGTGTCAATCTTCTTCAATTCAGCTCTGATTTTGGCTATTTCTTGTCCTCTGCTAGCTGAGGCATTTGTTTGCTCTTGGTTCTCTAGTTCTTTTAGTTGCTATGTTAGGTTGTTAACTTGTAATCTTTGTCACCTTTTGATGTAGGAATTTAGTGCTATAAATTTTCCTATTAATAATGCCTTAGCTGTGTCCCAGAGATTCTGGTATGTTGTATTTTTGTTCTCATTAGTTTCGAAGAACTTCTTGAGCTCTACCTTAATTTTATTGTTTATTGAGAAGTCATTTCAGAGCATGTTGTTAATTTCCATGTAATTGTATAGTTTTGAGTGAATTTTGAGTGTTGAATTCTATTTTTTTGTGTGCTGTGGTCTGAAAGACTGTTATAATTTCAGTACTTTTACATTTTCTGAGGAGTGTTTTACTTCCAATTATGTGATCAAATTTAGAGTATGTTCCATATGGAAGTGAGAAGAATGCATATTTTGTTGTGTTTGAGTGGTGAGTACTGTAGATATCTATCAGGTCCATTTCATCCAGCGCTGAGTTCAGGTTCTAAATATCTTTGTTAATTTTCTGTCCTGATCTGTCTTACCTTGTCAGTAGGATGTTAAATTCTCCCACTACTACCAAAGGATTGCAATTCCTGCTTTTTTTCTATTTTCCATTTGCTTGGTAGATTTTTCTCCAGCTCTGTATTTTGAGCCTATCNCTATAAATTTTCCTATTAATAATGCCTTAGCTGTGTCCCAGAGATTCTGGTATGTTGTATTTTTGTTCTCATTAGTTTCGAAGAACTTCTTGAGCTCTACCTTAATTTTATTGTTTATTGAGAAGTCATTTCAGAGCATGTTGTTAATTTCCATGTAATTGTATAGTTTTGAGTGAATTTTTGAGTGTTGAATTCTATTTTTTTGTGTGCTGTGGTCTGAAAGACTGTTATAATTTCAGTACTTTTACATTTTCTGAGGAGTGTTTTACTTCCAATTATGTGATCAAATTTAGAGTATGTTCCATATGGAAGTGAGAAGAATGCATATTTTGTTGTGTTTGAGTGGTGAGTACTGTAGATATCTATCAGGTCCATTTCATCCAGCGCTGAGTTCAGGTTCTAAATATCTTTGTTAATTTTCTGTCCTGATCTGTCTTACCTTGTCAGTAGGATGTTAAATTCTCCCACTACTACCAAAGGATTGCAATTCCTGCTTTTTTTCTATTTTCCATTTGCTTGGTAGATTTTTCTCCAGCTCTGTATTTTGAGCCTATCTATACTATTGCATGTGAGATGTGTACCTTGAAGACAGCATACCAATTGGTCTTGGTTCTCCATTCAGCTTTCCATTCTGTGTCTTTTAATTGGGGCTTTCAACCCATTCACATTTAAGGTGAGTATTGATATATGTGGATATAATCCTGTCATCATGTAATTAGCTGGTTATTTTGCAGACTTTATGTGGTTGCTTCATAGTGTCACTGGTCTGTATCCTTCAGAGTGTTTATGTAGTGGCTGGTAACAGTCTTTCCTTTTTATATTTAGTACTTCCTCCAGGAGTTCTTGTAAGGCAGGTCTGTTGGTAATGAATTCAATCAACATTTGCTTGTCTGAAAAGAATCTTATTTCTCCTTTGCTTATAAAGTTTACTTTGGCCAGATATGAAACTCTGGGTTGGAATTTCTTTTCTTTAAGAATTTTAAATATTTGCCCCCAATCTTTTCTGGCTTGCAGGCTTTCAGCTGAAAGGTCCACTGTTAGTCTGATGGGCTTTTCTTTTTTATTTTTCTTTTATTTTGACCTTGGAGAATCTGATGATTCTGTGTCTTGGGGATAATCTTCTTGTGAAGTATCTTACTGGGGTACTCTGCATTTCCTGAATTTGAACATTGGCCTCTCTAGCTAGGTTGGGGAAGTTCTCATGGATGATACCCTGAAATATGTTTTCCACATTGGTTCCACTCTCCTCATCTCTTTCATGGACACCAGTCAGTCCTAGTATTTATCTCTTTATATAATCCCATATTTCTCAGGTTTTGTTTGTTCATTTTCATGAACACTTTTTTGTCTGCGTATCTTTTTTTTTTTCTGAAAGCCAGCCTTCAAGATCTGAGATGATTTTCTCTGCCTCATCTATTCTGTTATTAATACCTGTAATTGCATTGTAAAATACTTGTGGTGTGTTTTTCAGCTCTATCAGGTCAGTTACATTCTCTGTATACTGACTATTTTTTCTGTCATGTCCTACAATGTTTTACCAAAATTTTTAGCTTTCTTGCAATGGGTTGCAACATACGCCTGTAGGTCAGTGAAATGTGTTCCTATCCATAGTTTGAATTCTGTTTCTGTCATTTCAGCTATGTCAGCCTCAGACATTTGTGAACCCTTGCTGGATATTTGATGTGTTCATTTGGAGGAAAGAAGACACTCCAACTTTTTGAATTTTCATGGTTCTTGTGCTGATTCTTTCTCATCATTGTGGGCTTATCTACCTTCAAACTTTGAGGTTGCTGGTCTGTGTGTGGGCGTGTGGCGGTGGGTGGGGGGTGTTTTTTTTTTTTTATCATATTTGATGACCTTGAGGGTTTGGTTATGGTATAAAGTGAATTCAGCCAACTGTCTTTGTTTCTGGGAGGTTTTAGGAACCAATGCTCAGCTCCCAACTCCAAGACTGTGTTCTAACTCTGGGGGACTTGAATTGGGCCCCAGTGTTTTTCTCCATCCCCTCAGGGTTTGGAGTCCACTGCACTGAGGGGGCCTAGGTGCAGCAGCTACAACAGAGTTCTAGTGGATACAGGGGCGCCTGTTTCCCTGTGAGCATTCACCACAGTGGTGGGGGCAAAGCAGCTGGGTGGAGAGTGGTATGTCCCTGCGGGAGATTGTGCGTGCTGTTGCACTGGAGCTGGTGTTAGCTTGGGGTGGGATTCTGATGGGTTCATGTCTGGGTGCCTTCTCTGTGTCCTGCAAGAAGGAGTGCTAACTCAGGGTGTGAGAGGATCCCCTGTTCTCTTCATAGGGTTAGCACAAGGATGGTGTGCTGGTGGGGGCGGGGCTTTCAGGCTCTGTGCCTGCCAAGGCTGTCTGCAATGGTAGTTAGTGGGGGTCCAGGGGAATACTGCACTTCCACGTGCTAGATTGGCAGGTAAAGCATAATCCATCCATGCAGACCTGAACCAGTAAAGTGATGTGAGAGCTTGTTGTGGGCTCATGGGAATCTGCAGTACAGGGAGGGAATATGCAGGCTAGGGAATGGAAGTAAGAGCTGCCTTGCTGGAGCTCTCCATCAGTCAGGAACAGAAGCTATGGTGTAGGCCCCAGGGTACCCGAGACTGACTTGTAAGCAAGCGTGGTCAGACTGGGGCCCAGGGAGGCCAACAAACCAACGAATGCTCCGGTTGGACTAGCCATGGCACATCCTATTCTAATCAGACATCTATATGATGTTATGGAAGCAGAGAGGAGGGAATGTCTAACTATTGTAGAAATGGGAACTGTTGAAAGCTTTAGTGAGAAACTGTTTAAAAATGTTTTTCTAAGAATATTGTAAATATAGCTTTCAGAAAAACTAAGAATAGGAAAACTTCAATCACATGTCAAAACTGTATCTGTGTGTATATATATACATATATATATATATACACACACACACATATATATATTCTTTGGTATCATAGCTTAGAGAAGTAATAAATCTTACTGCAAAGCATGCAAAGCATGCTTCAGGTTTCTATGTACCTAAGTGGCATTGCACTGCGGAAGGAAAACGCTGGTTTCTTTACTGGGCCCATGTTTTCTTTTAAAAAATTATAGAAATAGTTGGGTGGCTCTGTGGTACACACACCCTTTAAAACCTGGCTATTTAAAAATTTCTTCTGCAGTCTGGGTATGTATCAGCTGATGGCACTTGACCTTGATAAATGACTTACTTAACTAGACCTCAGGTCTCTGCAGTACTGATAACACACATAACCCTATTTAGAAAGTGGTTGAGTTCTAAATGTTAACTTGTACATTACTTGTTTGGAGAGAGGGCGTTTTCCTTTAGAAATAATCTTCTAAATGATAAGTTTCTTACACAGTTATCTTTGAAAACATATTTAACCTATATGTT
>NW_016831355.1:43181-54128 GCF_001698545.2 Rhinopithecus bieti | reverse complement strand
AAAAAAAAAAAAAAAAAAAAAAAAAAAAAAAAAAAAAAAAAAAAAAAAAAAAGTAAACCTAGAAAATCATACCCAACAATAACATCTTTCAAATTCCGAGTTGAAATAAAGAATTGTACCAAAAATAGTTGAAAGACTGCATCAGCAACAAGCTACATTAGAAGACATGATATAGAAGTCTTTCAAGGAGAAAGGAAATAGTATCCCACAGAAATCTTGTAGGAAGGCAGGAGGAACATTAGAAATGGAACCTATATGGATAAAATGGTAACAGAATACATAAATATGTGAAGTTTTTTATCATGATTTCAATCTGTTTAAATAATAATTCTTTGATTAAACAACAATGTTAAGAATGTGCTGTAGGAGTATATACATATGTGTGTGTGTGTGTGTGTGTGTGTGTGTGAGTGTTGGTGTGTGTGTGTGTTTCTCCTCAGGAGGGGAGAAATGAAAGTATACAATTGTGAGATTTTATACTATATGTGAAGTTGCATCATATGATGAAGATAGATGAAAGTTAAAAATGTCTGCTATAAACTGAAAGTCAGCAAGTATAGTTAATAATATAACAAAGTGGATAAAATAAGCAAATAAAGGAGGTATATGCTGTCTACAATAAATGCAGTTAAAATTTAAAAGACACAGATAGGTCACAAGTAAAATCATAGCAAAAGTGATACCATGCTAACTAAAAGAAAGATAGGAGGCTATATTAATATCATAGAATACTGCCACAGATAATAGAGATCATTTTATAATTATTATGAAGTACGTTCATCAAGAGAACATAACAATCCTAATTTGTTATCAACACTGGCCCTAGAACTTCTAAACACTGGAAGAAAATACTGACAGAAATCCAAAAGATATAGACAAAAATCAAAATTACATTGGAAATCTAAATACTGTTAATAACTGATAAAGCAAGTAGTCAGAAAATCATCAAAAAATTGTATATTTGGTTAACAGTACTGACCAACTTGACATAATTGATATTTACAGAACACTCTGAACAATAGCAGAATGCACATTCTTTTCATGTTATATCCCCACAATAGAATTAAATTAGAAATCAGCAATATAAATTTATCTAGAAAACCACTAAGTATTAGAAAATAAAGAACATATTTCTAAATAATCCATGGGTCAAGGACAAAATCAACTAAAATTCAAATGTATTTAGCAATGAAAAAAAAACACCATTTATTTGAATTTGTGGAATGCCACTGTATTAGTCTATTCACATGCTGCTAATAAAGACATATTTGAGATTGGGTAATTTATAAACGAAAGAGGTTTCATTCACTCACAATTCCACAAGGCTGGGAAGGCCTCACTATCATGGCTGAAGGCAAATGAGGAGCAAAGTCACATCTTACATGGTGGCAAGCAAGAGAGCTTATGTAGGGGAACTCCCCTTTATAAAACCATCAGATCTTGTGAGATTTATTCACTATCATGAGAACAGCATGGGAAAGACATGCCCCACGATCCAGTTACCTTCCACTGGCTCCACCTCATGACACATGGGTATTATGGGAGCTACTGTTCAAGATGAAATTTAGGTGGAGACACAGCCAAACCATATCAGCCACTAAAGCAACAGTTAGCAGGAAAAATTTACAGCACTAAATTTTGGTATTAGAAAACTAGAAGGACCCTCAATCAATGATCAAAATTTCCACCTTAAAAAAACCTTTAAAAAATAAACCCCAAGTTAGCAGAAGAAAGGAAACAGTCATGATCAAAACAGAAAATCAATAGAGACAATTAATGAAACCAAAATCCTGTTCTAGAGAAACCTCTAGCCAGACTGGGAATGACTGCAATATACTTTTATTTAATTTTACACACACACACACACATACACACACACCACAAACGAGGATAAATTTTCTATTACTAGCTTTGGGGAAAATGGACAGTTCACTCACTAGTTTAACAACTATCTAAATTATCAAATCATTAAGGGATGATTGCTCAATATAAAATGCAATATCATCTGTGAAAAATTTAAAATCACTTGCAACATTTTATCAGCTGCCAGAAGTTAACTTGCTTAAGTATGACTACAGGAGAAATTTGTGATAGAATGATAGACGTGTCTGCTCAGGATATGATGGGAAATCTATCAGAGAAAAGGTTGCCTGTAAGTTTTTCTCAGTGCATCATGAATCATGACTTTATAATGGGTACTGGGAAATCAAGAGGCTTTAGGTAATAGTACTGAAAACTAATTAGCTTGACATTTTAATAAGGTTTCACCAAAACCTGTGGCAAAATTATGAGAATGATGACATTAGCCTGGATTAATTTAAGACTGACAAAGGCATATTATTTTCCTTTCCTGATAATAGGAAGTCAGGGGAAATGGTTGCATCTAAACCCAGATGACAGATATATTGCCAATTATCAGCGAGCCTGAGTTGTTGTTGTTGTTGCTTTTTAACAACTATGTTGCCCAATCTGCAGGGCAGAGGCTATTCACAGGCATGATTGATTATAGTGCACTACAGTCTCAATCTTCTGGGCTTAATGAATCATCTTGCCTCAGACTCCTAAGTAGCTGGGATTATAGGAATGTGCCACCATGCCCAGCAGGATCCTGTTTTCTTCATCAGTAAATCTCAGTGTAAGAGGCAGATGGTATCGAAGACAGGAGATATGCATTACCACTTGTAGAATACAGTGCAAAGTTTCACATTTAGATATATATTCCTAATTGGGAAAGATACTTCAATTTTGTTAGGCAATGGTGTAGGGATAGACTTTTAATGAAAATTTAAAGTCTGAATTTCCATTGATTGGCAAAGCTAGTACCAAAATTTGTAGAGTTATCCATATGTCCACCTATTTTATGCTTGTAAAGGTAACATGCATAGTATTTGATGTGATTTGTGAAAACCTGTACATTCTGTGTTTGGTGATTTTAAGAATGCTATACCAGCACCAAAAATCTGCTATTTTATTCTTTCCACTTGACTATTATAATTATTAATGGCAAATACTCTTTGCTTTTAACAAGCTTTTACTTTTGTAATCACATTGTCTTTGATCAGGTGATCTACAAAACATTTATATTTCTTTTGTTACTTTTATTTTCTAAAAGTAGTAATTCTAATCCATGTGTCCCTTCAAAGATTCTCATTTGCCATAAATCAACTCATTATATCAGCCTGTTTTCCCTCCTATTTGTTGTATTTATCTCAAAATTTTAACTCAATATTTTAATAGCTGACCCGTTGATTGTCACACTGCTTCAGATGTGGAATGACTTTCATGCCAAAGTTTCCACCTTTCCCTATTCAAAATTTTTGTTATCAGTAGGCACATGTTTGTGACAACTCTGTCAAAAGAAATTAATCACACAACCTCCAAAGCACCCTTACATTATGACTTGGTTTTCTTCTGACATATTATGAATTTCTAAAAATGCCTTTTCTCTCCCCCGGAGTCCTATGTCATTTTACTGTTTTCACTGTTGTGTCTATTGTCTTCACAAAATAATGTGCTTCTTTTAACTTTTAAGTTCAGGGGTACATGTGCAGGCTTTGCTATATAGGTAAACTTGTGTCATGGGGGTTTATTGTACAGAATATTTTGTCACTCAGGTATTAAGCCTGGTGTAGGGAGACCCCCTGAAACTATTGCTACGGAATAAAAGATGAAATGCTCCTGATTATTGTAAATACAAAATTGCATGCACGATTGTGTAAAGATAATGCCAGGTTGGGCTGCCAGAATGAGCCAACAGCACGTGATGTGCTTCCCCCTGCAGAGAGCCTATGAATGGACATGCAGTCAGGGAGGTTTCACATCACCAAGATTCCTATCCCAGAAAAGCAGATGTTCATAGCTCTGGGAATGGAATGCGACCCTTGTGGAATGTGCCTATAAATGGACGCATGAGGGGCGCCTGTCCATATGGATAAGATAGGGCTATAAATGCCCTCATCTTGCCACGGCTCTTCTAGGCCTCTTTAAGGTTAAGGCATAGATGAATTTCTGGTCTAACCGGTTGCTAGCTTCACGTCCTGCTTCTTATGATTGTTTGGATAACACAGCTTTTGCTGCAACTGTTACTCGCTAAGGCTTAATTCTTGCTAATCATCAGGTTAATGGAAAGATTGTGTTTCCTGTTTAAGGCTCTGTTAGAAAATAATACTGATGCCACACACCTACTGTTGTAAATTCTTACCCTGTATACTGAACTATCTGCCAATACAGATCATTATGTTAACAGAATTACTAATCATCCCATAGTGACCATCCCTCACCTCATAATCAAATGGAACCACTAAAATCCCTCACTTAACCTACCCCACCCTCACTAAACTTAATAATAAATGCTGGCATATCCAGTGCATTGTTGGCACTGCGGGACCAGAAGGCGGTGACCCCCCTGGACCCATCTTTCACTATCTTGTCTGTGTCTATTATTTCTCGACCTGTCAATCTGCCTGGGAACAAAGAGAGAGCTCTGTTGCATTGCGGGCTGCTGGCCAGATCCCGCAATAGCCTGGTACACATTAGATATTTTTCCTGACCCTCTCTCTCCTCCCAACATCCAGCCTCCAATAAGCCCCATTGTGTGTTGTTTCCCTCTATGGGTCCATGTATTCTCATCATGTAGCTTCCACTTGTAAGTGAGAAGATGTTGTATTTGGTTTTCTGTTCCTACATTAGTTTGCTAAGGATAATGGTCTGCAGCTCCACTGATGTTCCTGCAGATAACATAATCTCATTCTATGTCTGCATAGTTTCTATGGTGTGTATGTACCACATTTTCTTTATCCAGCCTAGCACTGATGGGCATTTAGGTTGATTCCATGTCTTTGCTATTGGGAATAGTGCTGCAATGAACATACAAATGCATGTGTCTTTATAATAATATTTATTTGGGTATATACACTGTGATGGATTGCTGGGTTGAATGCTGTTTCTGTATTTAGCTTTTTGAGAAACTGCCATTCTGTCTTACACAATGGTTGAACTAATTTACATTCTCAGTGTATAAGTTCTCCTTTTACTCCACAACTTTGCCAGCATCTATTATTATTTTACTTCTTATAAATAGCCATTCTGACCAGTGTGCAATAGTTTCTCACTGCAATTTTGATTTGGATTTCTCTAATGATCAGTGATGCTAAGCATTTCATCATCTGATTGTTGGTCAGGTGCATGTCTTCTTTTGAAAAGATTCTGTTCATGTCCTTTGCCCACTTTTAAATAGGGTTGCTTTTACTTGTAAATTTGTTAAAGTTTCTTATAGATTCTAGATATCAGACCTTGGTCAGATGCATAGTTTGCAAAACTTTTCTCTGATTCTGTAGGTTGTCTGTTCACTCTTTTGCTGTACAGAAGCTCTTTAGTTATATCCCATTTGTCAATTTTTGCTTTTGTTGCAATTACTTTTAATGTCTTCGTCATGAAATCTTTGCTTGTATCTATGTCCAAAATGGTATTGCCTAGATTGTCTTTCAGGGTTTTTATAAGTTTGGGTTTTATGTGTAAGGTTTTAATCCATCTCAAGTTTATTTTTGTATGGTGTAAGAAAGGGTCCAGTTTCAATCTTCTGCATATGGCTAGTCAGTTCTCCTAGCAACAATTATTGCATAGGGAATCCCTTTCTCATAGCTTGCTTTTTTCAGTTTTTTTTTTTTTTTTTGAAGATCAGGTAGGTGTAGGTGTGGGCCCTTATAGTCTGGGTTCTTAATTCTGTTCCATTGGTCTATGTGACTGTTTTTGTACCAGTGCCATGTTGTTTTGGTTACTGTAGCCCTGTAGTATAATTTGAAGTTGGGTAGTGTGATGCTTCCAGCATTGTTCTTTTTGCTTATCTTTGCCTTGGGTATTTGTGCTATTTTTTTTGTTGTTATTGTTTCACATGAATTTTAAAATAGATTTTTCTAATTCTGTGAAGAATGTTAATGTTAGTTTAATAGGTATAGCATTGACTCTATAAATCACTTTGGGCAGTATAACCATTTTAACAATATTGATTATTCCTATCAGTGAGCATGGAAGGTTTTTCCATTTGTTTGTTTCATCTCTGATTTATTTGAGCATTGTTTTGTAGTTCTTTTTGTAGAGATCATTCACCTCCCTGGTTAACTGTATTCCTAGGTGTTTTCCTCTTTTTGTGGCAATTGTAAGTGGGATTGCCTTCTTGCTTTAGCTCTCAGCTTGAGTGTTACTGGTGTACAGGAATGCTAGTAATTTCTGCACAGTTATTTTGTATTCTCAGACTTTGCTGACGTTGTTTATCAGTTTAAGAATCTTTTGGGATGAGAGTATGGAGTTTTCTAGGTATAGGATCATGTGGTCTGCAAACAGTGATAGTTTGAATCCCCACTTCCTATTTGAATGCCTTTATTTCCTTCTATTCCCTGATTGCCCCTGGCCAGGACTTCCAGTAGTATATTGAATAGGAGTTATATGACAGGGTATTCTCGTGTTGTGCCGATTTTCAAGGGGAATGTTTCCAGCTTATGCCCATTCAGTATGATGTTGGCTGTGGGTTTGTCATAGATGTCTCTCATTATTTTAAGGTGTGTCCCTTCAATATGTAGTTCACTGAGCTTTTAACATGAAGGCATACTGAATTTTATGAAAAGCCTTTTCTGCATCTATTGAGATGATCTTGTGTGTGTGTTTTTTTTTCTTTAGTTATGTTTAGGTGATCAACCACATTTATTAATTTGGGTATCTTGAACCAACCTTGCATTCCAAGGATAAAGCCTAGCTGATCACGTAGATCAGCTTTTGATGTGCTGTCACATTTGGTTTGCCAGTGTTTTGTTGAGGATTTTGCTTTGATGTTTATCAAGAATACTGGTCTGAAATGTTTTTGTTGTTATTTGCCAGATTTTGGTATGAATATGATGATGGCTTCATAGAAGGAGTTGGGGAGAAGTCCTTACTCTCGAATTGTTTGAAATAGTTTCAGCAGGACTGTACCAGCTCTTTCTACATCTGGTAGAATTCAGCTGTGGCTCCATCTGGTCCTGAACATTTTTTGGTTGGTAAGTTACTGTATTCATTCATTCTCACAGTGCAATAAAGACATAGCTGAGACTGGGTAATTTATAAAGAAAAGAGGTTTAATTTGCTCACAATTCTGTAGACTGTACAGGCTTCTGCTTCTGGGAGGGCCTCAGAAAACTTACAATCATGGTGGCAAGTGAAGGGGAAGCAAGTATGTCTTCACATGGCCAGCAGAAGAGAGAGAAGCCAGAGGTTCTACACTTTCAAACGGATTTTTGCCTGGGTGAAGTCTGTCCCATGATAGAATGATCTCCCACCAGACCCCTCTTGCAACACTAGGAATTACAATTCGACATATTTGGATGAGGACACAGAACCAAAACATAGCATTTTGCCCCTGGCCCATCGCAAGTCTAATGTCCTTCTCACATTTCAAATCAAAATTATGCCTTCCCAAGAGTCCCCCAGTCTTAACTCATTCCAACATTAACTCAAAATTCCAATTCCAAAGTATCATCTGAGACAATGCAAGTACCTTCTGCCTATGAGCCTATAAAATAAAAAAAAAACAAGGTAGGTACTTCCAAGATACAATGGGGATTCAGGAATTGGGTAAATCCTCCCATTCCAAAAGGAATAAATTGGCCAAAACAAAGGAGCTACAGGCCTCATGCAAGTCTGAAGCCCAACACGGCAGTCATTATATTTGAAAGCTCCCAAATTATCTCCTTTGACTCCTTGTCTGGCATCCAGGGCACACTGATCGAAGTGGTCAGCTCCCAAGGTCTTGGGAAGCTCTGTCCCTGTGGCTCTGCCTGCTTTCATGGGCTGGTGTTTAGTGCCTGTGGCTTTTCTAGATCTACGGTGCAAGCTGTCAGTGGATCTGCCATTATGGAGTTTGGAGGACAGTGGACCTCTTCTCACAGCTCCACTAGGTAGTTCCCAAGTGAGGACTCTGTATGGAGGCTCCAACCCCACATTTCCCCTCTGCACTTCCATAGTAGGGGTTCCCCAGGAGGGCTCCTCTCCTGCAGTAGACTTCTGCCTGGAGATCCAGGTGTTTCCATACATCCTCTGAAATCTAAGTAGAAGCTCCCAAGCCTCAACTCTTGTTCTGTGAGTACCCACAGGCTTAAGTCTTGGAAGCTCCCAAATTGTACTATCTGGAACAGCAGCGTGAGTTCTACCTTGGCCCATTTTATCCATGGCTAGAGCTGGAGTGGTTGGAATGCAGGGCACCATGTCCCAAGGCTGCACAGAAGAGTGGGGCCTGGGACTTGCCCAAGAAACCATTTTTACCTGCTAGGCCTCCAGGCCTGTAACAGGAGGGCCTGCCAGGAAGGTCTCTAAATGTCTTGGAGAATTCCCCCCATTGTCTTGGCTATTAACATTTGGCTTCTCTTTACTTAGGTAAATTTTTGCAGTTGGCTTCAATTCTTCCCCAGAACATGGTTTTTTGTTTGTTTGTTTGTTTGTTTTTTTGTTTTGTTTTGTTTTTCCTGCCACATGGCTGGCCTGCAAATTTTGAAAAGTTTTATATTCTATTCATTTTTCAAATATAAGTTCCAATTTTAGACCATCTATTTGCAAACACATATGAGCATATGCTGTTAGAAGCAGCCAGGCTATATCTTGAACACGTTGCTGCTTAGAAATTTCTTTTGCTAGATACCCTGAGTCATCTCTCTCAAGTTCAAAGTTGCATAGATCTCTAGAGCACAATGCCATCAGTCTCTTTGCTAAAGCATAGCAAGAGTGACTTTTATTCCAGTTCCCAATAAGTTCCTCATCTCCATCTGAGACCACCTCAGCCTGAACTTGATTGCTTTTATCACCATCAGCATTTTTGTCACAACAATTTAACAAGTCTCTAGGAAGAGCTAGACTTTCCCAAATCTCCATGTCTTCTTCTGATCCCTCCAAAGTGTCCCAACCTCTGTCTGTTACCCAGTTCCAAAACAGCTTCCACATTTTCAGGTATCTTTATAGCAAGGTTCCACTTCTCTGGTAGCAATTTTCTGTGTTAGTTCATTCTCACAGTGCTATGAAGATATACCTGAGACTGAGACTGAGATTGATACTGAGACTGGGTAATTTATAAAGAAAGGAGGCTTAATCAGCTCACAGTTCTGTAGGCTGCACAGGCTTCTGCGTCTGTGCAGGCCTCAGAAAACTTACAATCATGGCAGAAGGCAAAGGGGAAGCAAGCATGTCTTCACATGTCTGGCAGGAGAGAGAGAGAGAGAGAGAACGAAGGAGTGAACTACACACTTTCAAACAATCAGAGCTTATGAGAACTCTATGATGAGAACAGCAAGGGAGAAGTCCACTCCCATGACACATTCACCTCCCACTAGGTACCTCCTCTAGCACTGGAAATTACAATTTGACATGAGATTTTGGTGGTGACACAGAGCCAAATCATATCAGCTATTTATTACTGACTCAATTTCAGAGCTCATTGTTCAGAGTTTGGTTCAGGATTCAATTTTTTTCTGGCTCAGTCTTGCATGGGTGTCTGTGTTCAGGAATTTATCTATTTCTAATAGATTTTCTAGTATGGTCACAGAGGTGTTCATAATATTCTCTGATAGTTGTTTGTATTTCCGTGGATCAGTGGTAATATCTACCTTGTCATTTCTAATTGCATTGATTTGAATCTTCTTCTTTTTTATTCTAGCTGGGAGACTATCTCTTTATTCATTTTCTTTTTCAGAAAACCAGCTCCTGGATATATCAATCTTTGGAATGCTTTTTCATGTCTCAGTATTCTTCAGTTCAGCTAATATGCCTTTATTATAAGATGTCCACAAGTGACCCAAGCAATAGGGAATTTAAATTATTGAATTTGCTAGATTCTCTTTACCATTTTCATGCAGGATTGAGGCAGTAATTTCTTTGAGCACTTAGCAAGAAACGCCTGGCCATTTTCTTTCATGACTGAAGCTCATGACATTCAGCTATTAAACTTGGAAGTTTCAGTCACTCTACTATGGGCATGGATTGCTTTGAGACCTAAATTCTCCTATGCTCTGTCTATGAAAATAAATCTATCTCTTTATGATAAAGAAAAAGCTTATCTTTTGAGAAAGATACTGCATTGTTCTACTGACCCACAGCAATGTTGTTCCATGGCTTCCCCTAAGCAGGTTTGGCGTCTAACAATCATGAATCTTTGATGGACTGTGTAGCTACTGTTGCCCCTTCCTCTATTCAAGGATTATACAAAAGGTGAAACTCATCCCACTGGTTACTAAACAAATGCCAATTTCATTCTGAGTTTATATCATACTATATTTTTGTGACAAAATGATCAGGAAAATGATGACTTTGTTTATTGTTCTTCCTAAAAAATGGGATTGCTTGCTCACTGCATACACATACTAGCTGAAAGTTTCTAAGGGCCTCTGAAAGAAGTGAAGGCCATGATTATAACAACCCTTAAGGGTAACACCACCTCATTATTTAATACTTAGTAGAGCAGAGAGTTAGAGATCCAAATGTTTATTCGTCCCCACCTCCGTGTGCCCAAGTGAAAAAATAAATAATTTATCTTCCAACAGAGATTTTGTGTGGGTGGGAGAGAGGGTACATATGTGTCCTTCTGTCTCTCTCTGTCTGGGAAATGGAGGTGAGACTGAAGATCAAAGATACAGAAAAGGCAGTGGGTGTTTAGGAGAAACAAGATCAACCCGACACTTTCAAAGAAACATAAGAAAAGTTCCTCCTGTTGAAGATTAAATTAGGCCGGGCGCGGTGGCTCACGCCTGTAATCCCAGCACTTTGGGAGGCCGAGGTGGGCCGATCACGAGGTCAGGAGATCGAGACCATCCTGGCTAACACGGTGAAACCCCGTCTCTACCAAAAAGAAACACACAAAAAAAAATTAGCCGGGCGTAGCGGTGGGCGCCTGTAGTCCCAGCTACTCCTACTCGGGAGGCTGAGGCAGGAGAATGG
>NW_016831355.1:40550-42984 GCF_001698545.2 Rhinopithecus bieti | reverse complement strand
AAAAAAAAAAAAAGATTAAATTAACTCTTGGAGGACTTTCTGAATCTTTCATTTACTTTTTTTCCCTTGACTTTTTACCTTTTCCCTGACTCTTTTCTTATTGACAAGTAAAAATGCTCTTATCTTGAGAAATCTGTCTCCCACCCCATTTCTCTTATCTCACCCTCTCAATAAAGCCTCTTGAAGAATTTTTCCTCGGTCACTAACTCAAGTTCTTCATCTTTCATTAAACCTGAAAGAACTCCAAGCTCACTCTGTTTATATAGCACCTCTGTAAGTCCAATAGCAATCTCACTAAAGAGCTCCTTTTGCTAAGTCTTGTGAGCACTTTTTAGTTCTCACGTAATTCACGCTCTTAGCACTAAACACTATTCAACACTTCCTCCTCCGAGACACTCTTTTCTTTTAACTTGTCCAGAGCACAATGGTCAAAAGATTAGGCTTCTAAGTTACTCAGTTTGAATTCAGGCTTTCACTTAAGATAACCTTGGGCAAATTAATTAACCTTTTTGCATTTCATTGTCCTTACCTGTTAAATGGAGAAATTAGTACCTATCCAACTCTCAGGGTTATCAGGAAAGATTTAATGAGGCAATGCATATAAGGAGCCCTCTTGACATATAACATGTACTCAATGAATATTTTCCATGATAATATTATTCTACCTTATCTCATTACAGTGTGTGTGTGTGCGTGCGTGCATGCACACAGTCACATATACGTTTATTCTTCTCTGTCTCTTCTTAGCTTCCTTCTAAGGACAACATTTGTTCATCCTTTAAAAGTCTGTATTCTCTAGGACTATTTTTTTTTTACTCTCTTCTCTATACTCTCTCAGGGGTATCTCAGTCATTCAAATGGATTTAATTAGAATTTAATTGCCGATGACTCTCAGATCTATTCTTAGCTGACGTCTTTTTTTCTGAACTTCAAACACATCTATTTGCATATTAAATATTTTCAATATATGAAAAAGAGGAACCTCCAAATCAACATGTGTAATACTGAACTCATCAATCCGTAATCCCAAATATGGTTTACTTCTAGTTGGCTCCATCTTAGGAAACATAACCAGCACTCAATATCCCAAGCTAAACATTGAAGAATCTTTCTTTTTTACCATGTGCAATACATCTGGCAGTCATACTGACACTAGGTGCTGTTTTGATCATTAGAATGCTATATCAAAATTCTCTCAGGAAACTCAGTCCACTGAGAAGTGCAGACATATCATTTCAATATAACTTGGTAAGTGCTAAACCTAGTCTACCATTTCCCCACTTTCTCCTCTTATTAAATAGAATATTCCTTTGTCCAGTTGCCCAGGCCAAAACCCCTAGTTGTCTTAAATTTAATTTATTTTCCTTACTCTTATATATAATTCATTAGAAAATCCTATCGGTACTATCATCAAATCTCATGCAGAATCCGTTCACTTTTATGCCATCCCACTGTCATTATTTTCATCCAGTAGCTGTCACCTAAGACATGTTTTTGCCCCCATTCAGGAAACATTTAACAAAATCTGAAAACATTGTTTGGCTGTCACAGGTGGAGAGGGTGTTATTGGCAAGTAATGCCCTTAAATGAAGGCCAGGGTTGCTACTAAACATCCTGCAATGAACAGTATAAACTCCCACAGCAAAGAATTACCTGGCTCAATATATCAATAGTGTTTATGTTAGAAATGCTATTCTAATACAAGTTAGGGCTATATACTATTTTCAAAAGTATGACTGCCTCTTAATCAGCTTCCTACATCCATTCTTTCTTTGTCACACACATTGGTATTCATCGACCCATCCACCACACAGCAGACAGAATGATCCTATATACACACGTGCCACGTTATATCCTGCTTAAATTATCAGTGTTTTCCATTTAGAACCACAAAAATCCTAGGACCGTGTTTTGAACACCACAGTTGAAATGCTCAATAGTTTCTGAATGGATAAGCAAAGTGATTAACTGGCTACCTTGATGTTTTATTGTTGTTTGTTTTCCTGTTTTGTACATGTTTGGTAAAACAGAACTAACCAATGAACCTGCAAGATTCACGTATAATTAATGTTCAATCCATTAATTAATTTTCTTAATTGCTTAATCACCAGATGGCAGAAATAAGATATTACTTCTTTTTTCCCTGCCCACCAAGTAAGTATCTGTTACGAGGACTGAAATACTGGGGGAAAGAGCAGAGATGATAAAATATTGTAATAATGTTGAGTTATTTTACGTTATCTCAAAGCACTGATTCACTTTCTTTGCGTGTAAGTGTGTGTTGGGGTGTGTGTGTGTGTGTGTGTGTATACTTTAACCTGATAATATGTCTCCTTATCTGACTTCATCCTTTTTAGACTTTATTGGGATGATCCTAAAGAAGTATAATATAGAATATATATATATATATAGTACCAGTTATATATATATATAT
>NW_016831355.1:25616-40045 GCF_001698545.2 Rhinopithecus bieti | reverse complement strand
TATTTCTGCCTTCTTCTATTCCTCCTTCTTTTGTTTGCTTGGAAAGTTTATCTGTACAGAAACTGTGTAGAAAGAGACTTTTATGAAATACTGCATTGCCCCTGATTAAGGTGAAGTTGGGAAGAGTTATTGAATATTTACTCATTGCAGGCTGGGCTTTCTCCACTCACACAATTGCTTCTCTACACTCAATCTCGAACTAAGGGTACAGAGAAGTTGCCCAAATGATTCTACACTTTTCATCAAATGCTTCCAATTCTATAAAGGTACACAACTAATATGCTGGAGCATCTTGTAGCTGAGTGGCCTTTCCCTCTGCCTATAGAATGGGTTTCAAACAATCCTAAATGTGAAATCTATATTAGTATATTCCTCTACTGATATTTGCTCCGCTCTTTGTCTCACATCTGGAGTATTCTTTATATAAAATACCATTTCACTTTAAAAGATAAAACAATGCTTTCAAAGGAAGCATAGACAATTAAGTTCCGATTTTTTTTTTCTATATTCCTCTGGACATATCCTTTTTCTTTAATAAATAAAAATCAGAAGCTCATAGCTTAAATGAAATAGCAGAAAGTGGATGGTGAAACATATTGCTTATAAAATTTATTTTTGCCCTTGAATTAAGAAAAAAGACATTTGAGAAAAGAGAAAGTTATGGTACTTAATTTTATAGGTGGTCCTCTTCTAGAAATTGCATTTTCCCATTTCCAGAAAAGGATAGGATATGTTCAAAATTGTAATAAAGATGACAAAGTATTTTTAACCAGATGGCTTACTGAACCATTGTTTCTAGTTATATCGTTTATTTTATAATTACTGGATATATTTATTAATATAATTTATAAAAAATATAAAAATTGTATCATAAAACTACCATCTTGCTTAGATGCCTACATGAGTAGCATGCTATTTTAAAAATAGGATACTTATGTTTTAATTTGGAAATCTATCAAAATATAATCAATCACTCACAGTCTCATTTTGAAATTGCTTTTTTTTGAGATGGAGTCTTGCTCTGTCACCCAGACTGAAGTGAAGTGGCCTGATCATGGCTCACAGCAGCCTTGAAATCCTGGTCTCGAGTGATCCTCCCTCCTTAGCCTCCCTAGCACCTGGGACTACAGGTTCAAGTTAACATGTCCAATTAATTATTTTTATTTTAATTTTGTGTAGACAAAGGCTTGCTATGTTGCCCAAGCTGGTCTCTAACTCCTGGCCTCAAGTAATCCTCCCATCTCAGCCTTTCAAAGTGCAGGGATTAAAGGTATGAGCTACAACACCCAACTTGCAGTTGCTTTTAAATAACAAAATTTACTGTTTAATGTTATCAACTTCTTTTAAAATGTATTCCCTTATGTTGATAGACATGCAACCATGGAACTGCAAAATGTCTAAGCAAAGTTAACCATTCTGTTAGTAAAGAAAAAAAAAGCAAATGGAGTGATCATTTCTAAGACCTTTAAAAAATGCTTTAGAATTTTAAAATTAGTATAAACATCTTATCGGCATGTAATGTGATTTTATTCCATTGTAATTTTCTATATTGCTCAGAGACCTGATTCTGTCAACTACAATTCAAGAACTGGAGCAAGATGTACAAAAGAGGGGAAGAGAAATACGATATTTTATTGGTGGAAGTCTGTCTGATATGACAATAATCTTGAATGAAAGAAGAAAGATGGTATGCTGAATGAATACTGCTAGTAACGTTACGTATTTCTTGTGTATGAAGTTCTATTTATTTATGCCAAACATAGTGTACTGCCTAATCTAAAGAAAATGGTTTCTTATTTTCCATATGAGTAGACTAGCTGAATAATACTGCACACTTTCATAACTGATGATTTTGTTCTTGTTTTAATTAGACAAAATTAAATATTTTACTTTCTCTCACTCCCTCCTTTCACATTTGTCTTACTTTCTCTGTATTTTTCTTCCTGTTTTTTCTTTTGCATCTCATCTCTATCTCCTTTTTGTCTTCCTATTTCTCTGTCTCACACTCTCTCTTCCCCAGTATAACTATATCCACCAGAGAGATAGATTAATAGATTCATAGGCAGACACAAAGATACATAGAGGTTAATAAAGATAGATAGAAATAGACACACATAATTACACACTATACACACATACATTTTTACTTACATATATTTGTACATATGTTGTAAATAGATAAGATTTATAGAGAAAACTTCAATGCATTTCAAATATATGAATTATTTTTTCCTCCAGTAAATTTTAAGTGTCTTATTGTCCATGACTATATCTCAGGTTAAAATAAAATAAAAAAGACAAAACCTTTTATATCACCTGATGCAGACACAAGAATAAATAGAGTGCTTCATATTAAAAACTCTGGATTTAGTTGACTAAGGATAAACCTTTTCTTATTATCTCTTTGGAGTGTTTTAGTATCTTTGCATAGAACACTAACGCTCTGTTTCCCAGCACGTGAATTATCCTGTGGCGTTTCTCCCACTAAATCTGAATGTGGTTTTTCTCTTCGTATTTTTAAATTTAAATTAATTTTTTTTTTTTTTTTTTTTTGAGAGAAATGGGGTTTCACTAATGGTTGCTCATGCTTGATCTGCGAATCCTGGATTCAAGGTCAACCTCCCACCTCAGCCCTCCAGGGGAGTAACTGAGATATACAGGCACCAGCCACCATGCCCAGCTTTCCTTTGCGTTTTTAAAATTCTGAGTTGTACTTCAGTGGGAGTTGTTTTCTATTGGAATCTTTCCTGCCCTAGCTAGGGAGGCAACTATATGAGACAGTTCCATATTTGCATCTCTGGGCCTCAGTAGGTTTCACTTATTATGGACTGGTTTTAATCTTTAATTTACAGTCTTTGAGTTCTCACATTTTGTGGGTAGTGAGTATTTGGACCTCATTGCCTGTGTATGGGAGAGGTTTGTGGTTTTGATTACTAATATATTACCCTTTCCACATTAATAACTAAGGGCAATCAGTTGCTTTCCTGTATCCAAAGGCCATCTGGTTGAGGTTTTGTTTTACATTTCACAGGGCAGCCCTGCCTAGCTCAAGGTTTTATGCAGAGAGCATAGTTCCAGATCTCTACAACCTGGACCTACAGCCTCCACAGCATTCCCTACCTTGGTCATGACGGGGGTGTCACAACCTCAAACCTGTACTGGAAAACATCATTCTAATCGGATGCAGACTTTCCACTTTTAGCTACGGTTCACCACTTTGGAATCAGCACTTTGGCTTTAATTTTTTCTTCCTTTCTCCTGGCACACAGATATGTCCTTTCCTTTCAGGATCTGCTGATTACTATTTAATATAATAATTTATTCTGCATTTTTCTGTTCTTTCAGTAGTAGGGTGAGGATCATTTTCTGCATCAGCTCAGTCGGCTATATTAATTGGAAATCAAGTTTATTAATAGAGATGTTTACTTTAGCAGAGATTCCAGAGCACACATGAGTAGGTAGGAAGCTCAGTCTACAAAACAAAAAGCATCTAGCCCTGGGGAATTCTTTCTGATATTGTATTTGGAAATCAAGCTCAGGATGAGCCATTCTCAGAAAGATTATTATATTTGCCTTATCAGAGAAAGGCATTTGTGTAATAGACTTTCTAATTTGCTTGCTAAATCCCGGAAATAATGCTTTCATTATTTAATGCAAAAAGTTTCAGAGGATTTTTTTCATGCAAATAATAATCTATCCTCTCTTTCCTTAGGGAGAAAAAAAATCTCATTTTCACTCATTACTAAGGTTCATAAGTATAATCATTATCCACAAACTGACTCCACAGCTACTTAATATCCAGTTGATCTTTTATAATTTTTGTCACTTCAGTAACTAGGTGAGCTCGGTTTCTTGCCATTGCTATCTGAATGTTTAGTTAGTATGAGCAAAATATCCATATCAGTAAATTGATAAGTTTTTAAAAGTTATTCTGATTTATAAAACCAATATGCATTCATTGGAGAGAATGTGAAATAATCATGATAATCAGGAAATATTAACACTTTCTACTTCAGAAAATTTCTTATATGAGATTTAACCAATGTCTGTGTGTGTGTCTGTATGTACACTATTTTTATATAGTACTACAGTTGTATATATATAGTGTGTGTGTGCACACGTGCATATATACAGATGCAGAAAAGCATGCAGAAGTACCTGTATGTGTTCTCGCATATCAACACAAATATCTATACCTGTGCCATGCATATATATATATATATACACACACACACACATATATATATACACATATAGTGGCCATACTGTCTGTTATAGTTGGCTCAGGGTGCCATAACAAAGTATCGCATACCGGATGTTTTAAGCAACAAAAATTGATTCCTCACAGTTCTGGAGCAGTTCTGGAGGCTGGAAATCCCAAACCAGGGTATCAGCAAGGTTGGGTTTGGGTAAGGATCCTCTTCTTGACTTACTACCTTCTTGCTGTGTCCTCATATAATGGAGAGAGATCTCTGGTGTCTCTTCTTCTTTTTATAAGGGGACCAGTTCCATTGGATCTGTGCTCTATCCTTACAACTTCATTTAACATCCTTAAAGGCCCTACCTCCAATATAGTTTCATGGGTGGATTGGAGGGAGTGGTTAAAGCCTCAACATGTGAATTTGGAGGGGGGACACAATTCAGTCCATAGCACAGTCAATAACGTTTACCTTTTTAAAATTAAAATGATAATGCATTTTATATTAAAATTAGTTTCTATAATGATAAACGATTTGAGACACACAGGGGACACAGATAATCTCTTAATGAGCATTCATACTCCTCCCACACGCTTTTGATATATATTGTCATTTAGCCCTAATTGACTAAAATTTTTATTTTATCTTGTTTTACTATTTAGAAATAAAATGTTATTGATTCAGGGGAGACCCTTGTGTAATTTTCTCTGGCCCATTAACTCCTCTTCTTCTCCAGGCACAACAGCAGTCTTTAGCTAGGCGACCCTGAGTCTCTGCATTTCTTGATAAACTTTTTCTAAATCAAGTCTAAACTTGAGTGTCTGCAAACCTTGACACCGAGGACTACATCAACATGTGTCTTCAATTAAACTTGAAAGGCAGGCTACCCCATAAGGACTGCAATTCTTAGGCGATTCCTAGTGCTAAACTAGTCCCAGAGACAGTGAACTGAGTGGGCATAGGGCATACTGAGACACCAGCCAGCTGGAGCAGCCTGGGGAGTACTGGCATCACCACTCTCAGGATGCACAGCCTGTGAATCCAAAAGAAATTTTTTTGTTTGTTTTTTTTTTTTTTTACCTTGAGGGAAGGAGACAAAAGAATGAGTAGGACTTTGTCTTGCAAATAAGTTACCAGCTCAGTCACAGCAGGATAGAGCACTTACCAGAGTCGCGAGGCCCCCATAGGGGCTCTAGCTCTCAGACAGTAATTTGCAGGCCCTGCCTCCCAGACAGTGTTTCGGGACACACCCTGGGCCAGAAGAAAACGCACTGCCTTGAAGGAGAAGACCAAGTCCTGGCACCATTCATCATCTGCTAACTGAAGAGCTCTTGGGCCCCGAATAACCAGCAGCGATACCCAGGTACTACATTGAAAGAGTTGGGTGAGCCTTTGAGAATTGCTGGCTTCAGGTGAAACTCAACTTATTACCAGCTGTGGTAGCTACGGGGCAAAACTCCTCCTGCTTCAGAAAAGCAAAAGGAAAAGGAAATGGGATTTTGTCTTGCATCTTAGGTACCACCATGGCCACGNGAGCAAAAGCAGGCCCTTGGGGTCCTTGATTCCAGGACTTAAACCTTAGATGGCACTTCTGGACATTCCCTGGGCCAGAAGGGAGACTTCTACCCTGAAGGCTGAGTCCCAGGCCAGGCAGCATTCACCACAAGCTGCCATAAGAGACCTTTGGCCTTATAGGAACATCAGTGGCAATCTGGCAGCACTCCTTGTGGCTGGGGTTGGCAGTGACTATGGCGTGAGGCTCCTCTGCATTTGGAAAGGAGAGGGAAGAGTGGGAAGGACTGCATCCTGTGGTTTGGGTACCACTTCTAAAGTTTTTGACTCTAGTTCCTGACTCCCAGACTGCATTTCTGGATCCACCCAGGGCTGGGGGGATCTTGTCACCCTGAAGGGAAGGACACAGGCCTGGATGGCTTTGCCACCTGTTGATTGTGTAAGGCCAGGACCTGGAGAAAACATAGGCAGTCACCGGGGAGTGGTTATTAACAGTACTTGGGCAAAATCAAGCACTGTGCTGGCTTCAGGTCTGGTGCAGCACAGTCATAGTGGTGATGGCAACAGGGTTGCTTGTATCGCTCCACCCTCTGCTTCAGGTTGTTCAGAATAGAAAGAGAGACTTAGTATGATTGGGAGAATATGAAAGAAGAGAACAAGAGTCTCTTCCTGGTAATCCAAAGAATTTTCCTGGATCTTGACCAAGACCATCAAGCTGGTAACTCTTACCAGTCTGCAAGAACCACATTATTGCTGGGCTTGAGGTGCTCCCTAAAGCAGATACAGCATATATCACAATAACCAAGTCCTTTCAAATATATTAAAATTGTTCCCAAAAAGGGCAGCTACAAATAAGCCCAGACATTGAAGACCACAATAAATACTTAACTATTGAATGCCTGGACACTAAATAACATCTATTAACATCTACTAAGATCAAAGCCATCAAGGAAAACATGACCTCACAAAATGAAGTAAATAAGCCCCCAGAAACCAACCCTGGAGAAGCAGATATGTGACTTTTCAGATAGAGAATTCAAAATAGCTGTGTTGAGAAAATTGAAAGAAATTGAAGATTACACAGAAAAAGAATTCCACATTCTACAGATAAATTTAACAAAGAGAACAAAATATTTGTAAAAAGAATCAAGCAGAAATTCTAGAGCTGAAAAATGCAATAGGCATACTGAAGAATGCACCAGAGCCCTTTAATAGTAGAATTGATCAACTGGAAGAAAGAATTAATGAGCTTGAAGACAGGCTATTTGAAAATACACAGAGAAAAGAAAAGGAAAAAAAAGAAAGCATGCCTAAAGACTCTAGAAAAATAGCCTCAAACAAGTAAATGGGAGAGTTATTGGCCTTAAAGAGGAAGCAGAGAAAAAGATAGGGTAGAAAGTTTATTCAAAGGGATAATAACAGAGAAATTCCCAAACCTAAAGAACGATATCAATATCCAAGTACAAGAAAGTTATAGAACACCAAGCAGATTTAACAGAAAGACGACTACCTCAAGGCATTTAATAGTAAAGCTCCCAAAGGTCAAATATAAAGAAAATATTCTGAAAGCAGCAAGAGAAAAAAAAATACATAAAATAGAGCTCCAATATATCTGGCAGCAGACTTTTCAGTAGAAACTTTACAGGCCAGGAGAGAGTGGCATGACATACTTAAAGTACAGAAGAATAAAAAGCTTTAACCCTAGAATAGCATATCTGGTGAAAATATCCTTAAAATATGAAGGAAAAATAAAAACTTTCCCAAACACAACCTAAGGAATTTCATCAACACTAAACCTGTCCTATAAGAAATGCTATAGAGAGTACTTCAACCACAAAGAAAAGGACATTAACGAACAATAAATAATGACTTGAAAGTACAAAACTCAATGGTAATAGTAAATATACCCAAAAACACAATATAGTAACTGTGGTTTGTAAACAACTGATATCCTAATAGACTAAAAGGTGAACCAATCAAAAATAATAGCCACAACAACTTTCCAAGACATAGTCCGTGCAATAAGATATAATTAAAACAACAAGATTTAAAAGTGAGGTCATGGAGTTAAGGTTTAGCAGTGTTTTACAGTTCTCCTTGCTTGTAGAGATCTTTTATCTTTTTGATCAGCTATATTCCTAGGTATTTTCTTTTCTTTGTGTCTAATGCAAATGAAATTGTGTTCTTAACTTGACTCTCAGTCTAGACGTTATTAGTGCATAGAAATGGTATTGGGGGGCTTATGGAGGAGGTGGGGATAGTTAACAGGTACAAAAAATAGAAAAAATAAATGAGGTCTACTATTTTATAGCACAATATGGTGACTATATAAAATAATTACTTAATTGTACATTTTAAAATAACTTAAAATGTGAAAGTATAATTAGATTGTTTGCAACTCAATGGATAAATGATGGATGAATGGATACATTCTTCACAATGCACTTATTTCACATTGAATGCCTGTATAAAAACATCCCATGTACCCTATAAATGTGTACATTTACTACGTACCCACAAAAAGTAAAAATAAAAATAAATTTTAAATAATAAATTATACTGATTTTTGTACACTGATTTTGTATCCTGAAACCCTGTTAAAATCATTTATCAGTTCTACACGAATTCTGGCAGAGTCTTTAGAGTTTTCTAAGTAAAGAATTATGTCATCAGTGAAGAAAGATGGTTTGACTTCTTATTTCCCTATTTGGATGCCTTTTCTTTCTTTCTCTTGCTTGATTGTTCTGGTTTCTGATAGAGTTTGTATTCACTAATTTTTTCATTACTCCTCAAAGTGGGCGTTTATGTTCGAGTAGTCTTACTTCATTTTTTGTTTTGCTTACTTGTTCATCAATTCATTTTTAAAAAGTTACTAAGTGCCTGTTACATGCTAAGCACAAAATCCTAGACACTTATTTCCTAGTCTCAATACTAACCGTGCTAGTATAATTCATTCCTTGCACATCACTCATATACCAGGAAAACTTACAATGCCAAATGGCTCTAACATTGCTTTCTGTTTTGTTTTCAATGGACCATTAACAATTCACTTGGTACTTTAAATTTTGCTTCCTTATAACTCTCAGTTTAGCTAACATTCTATTTCTTCTTTGCATCAACCTTCCCTGATAATAGTAATTATAATAATAAGAAAAGCAATAACAACAACAACACTGGTAGTAGCAGCATTCCTACTAAGTGCTAGATATTGATTACTCTTCATGTATCTTCTTTAATCCTCACAACATTGAGGATCTGGTATCAACATCCACATTTTTTCAGATTTAAAAAATCCGAGATGAAGAGATGTTAAATAACTTGCCCACAGTGACACAGGCAGTCATTTAAAACACTAGGATTGAACACAGGCACTCCGCCCTCGTGAACCCTCTCCTAACTACTATACTCTGTTACCTTCACTATGAATTGTAATATCTCTAGTGATAGCAGTGATTATTAAAGGAATTATTAGCATTATAATTCCTAATTTCAGCATTCCAGCTGTTTTCATTGGTTTGAGAACTTTTAGAAACATTGTAGGCACAGTTTACCCTGACCTCTATTTCTGTTACACACTTCTGATGTCTTACTGTCCTGAAATAAGTTCTAAGTTTAACACAAATTGAAGTGCTATTTCTAAAGTATGGAACTAAGATTATCAAAATTATGGTGTGTCATTCTTCATATTGTTAAAGATATAAACTAAGAGCTTCATATGTATGCTTTTTCCATCAGCCAGAATACCTAACATTTCTGCTCTACCACCATTTCCTATGTTCATGGTAATTTTATTAGTCCATTCTCTCTCTCTCTTTTTTTTTTTTTTTGAGAGCGGAGTCTCGCTGTGTCGCCCAGGCTGGAGTGGAGTGGCGTGATCTCGGCTCACTGCAAGCTCCGCCTCCCGGGTTTACGCCATTCTCCCGCCTCAGCCTCCGAGTAGCTGGGACTACAGGCACCCGCCACCGCGCCCGGCTAGTTTTTTGTATTTTTTTAGTAGAGACGGGGTTTCACCGTGTTAGCCAGGAGGGTCTCGATCTCCTGACCTCGTGATCCACCCGCCTCGGCCTCCCAAAGTGCTGGGATTACAGGCGTGAGCCACCGCGCCCGGCCTATTAGTCCATTCTCACACTGCTATAAACAAGTACTTGAGACGGGGTATTTTATAAAGAAAGAAGGTTTAATTGTTTCATGGTTCCACAGTCCGTACAGGAAGGATGGCTGGGGAGGCCTCAGGAAACTTATAGCAGAAAGCAAAAAGGAAGGACGCACATCTTACACGGCCAGATAAGGAGGAAGAGAGAGTGAAGAAGGAAGTATACTTTTAAACAAACAGATCTCATGAGAACTCACTCACTATCATAAGAAAAGCAAGAGGAAAATCCACCCCCATGATTCAGTCACCTCCCACCAGGCCCCTCCTCCAACACTAGGGATGAAAATTCAACATGACATTCAGGTGGGAAAACAAATTCAAATCATATTATTCCACCCCTGGCCCCTGCCAAATCTCATGTTATTCTCACATTGCAAAATACAATTCTTCCTTCTCAACAGTCCCTCAAGACTTAATTTATCTGAGTATTAACACAAAAGTTCATGTTCAAAGTCTCATCTGAAAAAAGGCTAGTCCCTTAAGCCTATAAGCCTGTAAAATAAAAAAACAAGTAAGCTGCTTCTAGGATACAATGAGGATATGGGCATTGGATAAATAGTTCCTTTCTAAAAGGGAGAAATTGGCCAAAACAAAGGGGCTACAGGCTCCATGCAAGTCTGAAACTCAGCAGGCCAGTCATTATATCTTAAAGCTCCCAAATAACTTTCTTTGACACTAGGACTCATATCCAGGGCGCACTGATGCAAAGAAGGAAGGGCTCCCCATGGCCTTGGGCAGCCCAGTCCCTGTGGCTCTGCAGGGTACAAACCCTGTAACTGCTTTCACAGGCTGGTGTTGAGTGCCTGCAGCCCTTCCAGGTGCATGGTGCGAGCTCTCCGTGGTTCTACCATTCTAGGATCTGAGGACAGTGGCCTTCTTCTCACAACTCCACTAGGCAGTGTCTCAGTGGAAACTGTGTAGGGAATCCAAACTTACATTTCCCCTATGCACTGCCCAAGTAGAGGTTCTCCATGAGGGCTCTACCTCTGAAGCAGACTTGGATCTGGACATCCAGGCATTTCCATACATCCTCTGAAATATACGGGGAGGCTCCCAAGTCTCAACTCTTGCCCACTGCATACCTGCAGGCTTAATCTACATGGAAGCAGCCAAGGCTTGGGGCTTGCAGCCTCTGAAGCCAGGGACCAAACTGTACCTTGGTCCTTTTTACCCACAGCTGAAGCTAAAGCTGCTGGGATGCAGAGTGCCATGTCCTGAGGCTGTACGGAGCAGCAGGGCCCTGGGCCTGGCCCAGAAAATCATTTTTTCCCTCCTAGGCCTCCAGTCCTGTGATGGGAGGGGTTGCTACAAAGGTCACTGAAATGCCCTGGAGACATTTTCTCCACTGTCTTAACTATTAACATTCAGCTTCTCTTTACTTATGCAAATTTCTGCAGCCTTGAATTCTTTCCCAGAAAATTGGGTTTTCTTTTCTACCACATGGTTAAGCTTGATATTTTCCAAATTTTATGCTCTGCTTCATTTTAAATATAAGTTCCAGGTTCAGAAAATTTCTTTGCTCACAAATAGGAGCTGACACTGTAAGGAGCAGCCAGGCCACGTCTTGAATGCTTTGCTGCTTAGAAATTTCTTCCACCAGATACCCTAAATTATCTCTCTCAAGTTCAAAGATCCCAAAGAGCAGGGGAGCAATGTTGTCAGTCTCAATACTAAAGCATAGCAAGAGTGACATTTACTCCAGTTCCCAATAAGTTTCCCATCTCCACCTGAGACTACCTCAGCCTGGACTTCACTGTCCATATAACTATCAGTACTTTGGTCACAACTATTCAACAAGTCTCTAGGAAGTTCCTAACTTTCCCTCATCTTCCTACCTTCTGAGACCTTCAGACTTTTCCAACCTCTGCCCATTACCCAGTTGCAAAGTTGCTTCCACATTTTAGTTATTTTATAGCAATGCCCCACTTCTCTGCTCCCAAATTTATTAGTCTGTTTTCACACTGCTATAAAAAACTTGCTGCGACTTAGTAATTCATAAAGAAAAGAGGTTTAATTGACTCATGGTTCCACAGGCTATAAAGGAAGCATGCTGGAGAGGCCTCAGGAAACATACAATCATGGCAGAAGGTAAAGAGGAAGAAGGCACGTCTTACATGGCTGGAGAAAGAGAGAGAGAGAAGCAGGAGGTGATACGCTTTTAAACAACCAGATATAGTGAGAAATCATTCACTATCACAAGAACAGCAAAGGAGAAATTTGCCTCCATGATTCAATCACCTCCCACCAGTCTCCTCCTCCAACACTAGGGATTACAATTCAACATGAGATTTGGAAAGGGACACATATCCAAACAATATCAGTAATCATTGCTACATAACCATCACTCTCTTTCCTTGTGTGAACTGCAAGGCCTTAGGATTCTTATCATGAATGTAAAGAACACAAAAAAGCAATTACTGATCTCTTATCAGAAGAAATGAAAGCTATTTGCCATTTATTATCAAACACGTTTCACAGAATTCTATTGAACATATCTGCAGAGCTTCCCATATGAAGCTACTTATTTGGGATTTGAGTCCAATTTTCTGAATAACTTTCCTTCATGAGTTTAGATTCAGACTCACCTCACTTATCATTATTAATCTGCTTTGAGAATGCAAAATATCTTATTAAAAATCTTGTTATAAATTAACCTTTATCTTGATTTTCTAAATCTTTTTCTGATTACATCCATCTATATTTTGGGAAATATTCAAAAACAAAAAAAAAGTTATTATTATTGTTATAGTATGATTATAGGATGAAATGATCTATGCAAAACTTTTTGTATGTGAGGTTGTACACCAATAGGACCATTAGTTTGAAGGTCTTGTTTTTTCAGACCTGAAGAATACCAAGATGACTAAGGTATGTGGTGGGATGGGGTATGAATATTTGGCTTGTCACCTCAGTGGGGGGAAAAGGGATTTTTCAATAAACTGAACCAAACAAAATAATTTTGCATAGGGAGACCCCCCCCAAATTGGATTTGCTCACACTACATAAAAAATTCCAGATGGATTACAGACTTAATTACCAAAAAACTTCTAACTCTTAGTAGAAAATATAGTAAAGATATATTAGACCCTGAGGTAGCAAAATCTTCTTCAAACAAGATACAAAATACACAGACTTAAAATAACCCATTAGAGATTAGAATCTAAGTTGTTCATTTGCAACTCTCTGGAGATAAAATCTAGTGTGTTAATCTCCAAGGCTCACGTCCTTTCAACTATATAACAGTGCTACCTTAAAACCGTGCTACCTCGGTGTGACTTAAGACACTGTTAGACATATTTTATATGATTAGCATTCATACGTATGCTTGCCCGCCCCCACAACCAAGATGATAAGATTGTTTAGGTAAGCTCTGTAACCCCAGCACGTCTCATATTATTTGTATATACTAGTATTAAAATTATACATAGTGAATACTTTATGGGTGATCAGTTTCTCCTCTTCTATGTATACACTATATTCATTTTCACTATCTTTGTATATTTCATATGTCCCCAAATGCACTGTATTATTCCTTTGGTTAGAAGACCACAATTATAGGTATTTTTTAGTTTGCAAAACTTTTCAAATAATAGAATAGTAACATTTGTACAGTGTGACCTACTTAAATAAAAAATAAAATAAAATAAAAGTAAAAAAGATAATGTATAAATAACATTATCTAGTTGTGAAAATAGTTCTAGAAGTGGAAAAATTGTAATCTATATCCTCCAAGAAGAGTTTGAGGGCTGTTAAAAATAAATTAGGTTTCTAGAATTATTTACAAATTAATTATCTTTCAACACTGGTCCTGTACATGTAGTTCTGTACAATCTCAGCAGTTTAGAAAATCAATATTAATGTCATGCTTACACATGCATTGTAAAGGAAGCAGAGCTCTCATTGCTAAAGTAGGAATATATCAGAGTAGAGAAAGTGCAGGAGATAGGTCCAGAGACAGGAGAGCTAAATTTTAGCTCATCTCTGTCATTAACTCACCGTATAACATTAGACCAGCGAATTAATTGTTCTGAGCCTCAGTCTCCTCACCTATGTTATAAAGGGATTTGTCAAGATCAAAGGTTCTTTACCAAGGAGACTGGGAGAATCATCTGGAGAATTGTATTTTAAATGCAGATGCCCAAGTCTTGTCTCCTCAGAGATCCTAATTTAGTAGGTTTGGGAAGGTTTAAAACTAAGATCTGCATAGTTTTAACAAGTCCTACAGGTGATGTTAATGAGCGCCCACATTGAGAATTATTGTACCAGAAATCCAAATTTCCTTCTTGTTCTCTGATTCCAGACATTAATGTGCTTTAGATGCTATAATTAATAACTGATATAAAGACCTTAAAATAAAATAATGCTTACTCACTCATCTTTTTGTTTTGAAATTTTTATTTCATACTGGAGAGACTAAATATCAACCGTTTAGAACAACGATAGTAAAACCAAATGAACAACTGAAGCATTGGTCATGTATTGATAACAAAGTGGAATTTTTAAGAGATTGGATCTGCAGGTAACTGAGGTTCTTCTATTCTTTTTTTTTTTTTTTTTTTTTTTTT
>NW_016831355.1:20499-25072 GCF_001698545.2 Rhinopithecus bieti | reverse complement strand
TGCAGGTTTGTTACATATGTATACTTGTGCCATGTTGGTGTGCTGCACCCATCAACTCGTCAGCACCCATCAATTCGTCATTTACATCAGGTATAACTCCCAATGCAATCCCTCCCCCCTCCCCACTCCCCATGATAGGCCCCGGTGTGTGATGTTCCCCTTCCCGAGTCCAAGTGATCTCATTGTTCAGTTCCCACCTATGAGTGAGAACATGCGGTGTTTGGTTTTCTGTTCTTGCGATAGTTTGCCTTAAAGAAACCTAGAGTGATTTTCTTTGACAATAACAATGGTCTTAAAATTAAAACGTATATTTACTCAGCAATCTGCCCGTGGTCCTTGTTCTATTTAGTCTAATCATATTTTGGACAAACAAACACAAAAACAAATAAGCACAACACAACAACAACAACAACAAAATAAACATTAATTGAAACAGAAATAATGTCAGCCCTATCAGGACCCTAGCTTATTTGCAAATGCCAGCAATTGAAAACAGATTAGCTAACAAATACCCTGTTGCGCACCACCTCTTTCTTTAAAACACACACACATGCACACACACACATGCACACATGCACACATACATGCACACACATGCACACGGACATGCTTACATGAATGTGTGCACCATACATACTGAGAGTTAAAACTGAGTTGAGAAAAGGATGGAGAATATGCACTGTAATACACATCTGTGCATACACACATGCACACACGGACACACACGCACACATACACACGGACATGCTTACATGAATGTGTGCACCATACATATTGAGAGTTAAAACTGAGTTAAGGATGGAGAATGTGCACTGTAATACACATCTGTGTGTACACCCGCACACGCACACACACACTAAAATGTATATCCCCTGTAGCTCAGGGAAAGAGATACAATACAATAAACAAGATTATTATTTCGAAAATATTTTCAACTCCTTAGTAGGAACTATTAAAGCATAAAGTGATGTTGAACGGAAAAAGAAGTGATCATGGATAATTACTTTAGCTGCCCATGTTATTGTACAAAATAATGTTCTGAGAAGATATGTGGCAATCAAAATGAGCGAGTGAGCAATCAAAGCCGAAGTTGTTTCCTATGGTGAGAAATTATAATTCTCTTTCAAGTTATCTCCAAACATCATACCTAGTTTGATAATTATAGCATATATTTCAACTAACTCCATGGCTGCAAATTTGAGAAAAATTCGTTTCTACACTAATGCAATTTACTACTTCCAGATACACTTAAATTGCCTAACTCCAAGATTATTCTTTGGTAGTAAATATGTAAGATAATTGCTAAAATTGTGCAGAGTGCATTTTGAAGAATGTTCCATGAATATGCTTTCGAGAATATTCAATAAATCAATGTCCTCACATCATATTTTGATCCAAACTACTGAAAAGGAGCACTCTACATTTACAGCTGAAAACTAATGCATTGCTCCTTGTACTTTCAACTGATTCCCCAAACTCATTATATTCATGAGGTAGTATACTTGCTTCTGGTCAGCATAAATAATAGTAACAATAGAAACAGTAATAAAGCTGGGCACAATGGCTCAAGCCTGTAATCCCAGCACTTTGTATGGCCAAGGTGGGTGGTTCTCGAGTTCAGGAGTTTTAGATCAGCCTGAACAACATAGTGAAATCCTGTCTCTACTAAAAATACAAAAATTAGCCAGACATGGTGGCGCTTGCCTGTGGTCCCAGCTACTTGGAGGACTGAGGTAGGAGAATCACTTGAACACGGGAGGCAGAGGTTGCAGTGAGCCGAGATCACACCACTGCACTCCAGCCTGGGCAACAGAGTGAGACTCTGTCTCAAGAAAAAAAAAACAGTAATAATGACAAATAGCCAAATTTATTTAGTGAGTGTTCTGTGCCAACATTTCTAAGTGCTTTAATGACTATTATCTCATTTAGTAAATTTAAGGAATCTTTGATTCGGGTTCTTTTAAAAAATGGCAAATAATAATTGCATACTTTATGACGTATTATGTGAATTAAGTTTTTGGCTTTTTTTATTAGAAATGTAGCATAGTGTATGGTGCTTAAGAGCATAGACTCTGGAGCCAGACTGGGTTAAGTCTTTTCTGGGTTACTTATTTGGTGTGTGACTGAACTACTTTGACTTCAGTGTCCTTCTCTTTAAACTATGGACTATGCTTATTGTACCTACCTAGTAGAATTATGAGGATTGAATCAGTTACAACATATATAAAAGTCTTAAACAGGGTCTGGCGCATAATAAATGCTATGTGAGTATTATCTACTATAATCTCAATTTTTGTGAGTCAGGTAAGTTAATTTAATTATCAGTTTACATAGTTGATAAATATCAGAACAAACATAAACCAAGGCAATCTGACTCCAGAACCTCTACTAATAGGTTCAGAGTCATACAGTATTAAGTTCATTTTTATTTTTTGTGAGATATGTGAAATATTTTAAACATAGAAAATGGTAGAGATAACTGTATTATTCAGAGTTTCTTAAAATATGTTCTATAGGACATTGGTTTCCTACAATGTTCCGCAAAATTACGAGAAAAAAAAAATCCCACGGCAAAATATATTGGGAAATGTTGCACACTTACATTTCTTTCATGTATTTTCACAATCAATAATTGTTACTCTGAGAGTACAGTATCTCCTAAGGCAAATAAACCTATTTATTTTGCTTAGCTTGGCATTTTAAACCTATTTGATCACTGAATACACTTTAGCAAATGCTGGATGAATATTAATACAAAGAGGTTAAGTGAGCATTTTCCTCACTAGACAAAATAAAATGATATACCTGTAACAAGGTTCTCTGGAGAAACAGAACAGGAGTTATCTGTCTGTGTCTATCTATCTATCTATCATGTATCTATGTATGTAGATAAATTGATAGATGTGGATATGATGACATTTATTATGGGAATTAGCTCATGTGATTATTGAAGCATAGAAGCTGCAAAATCTAATGGCAGTAAGTGAGAAAACTAGGCAAATCTGTGGTATAATTAATTCAGAGTCAAGTCCTCAGACACAGGGACAGCGATGGTGTCAGTCCTTGACTAAGTACCATGGCCTGAGAACCTGATGCAGTAAGTCCTGGATGGAATCCAACAGCCTGAAAAGCAGGAACACTGATGTCCAAGTGCAGGAGAACATGGATGTCTCAGTTCAAACAGAGAGAAGGAATTCACCCTTCTTCCACTTTTCCACTGTTTTCGTCTATTCTGGTCCCAATGGATTGGATGGCCACCTGTTTTGGTGAGGGTGATTTTCTTTACACAGCCTATCGATTCAATTGCTAATCTCCCAAAAGACCCTCAAAGACATACCCGAGAATAATGTTTTACCAGCTATCTGGGAAGCTCTTAGGTTAGTGAAGTTGACACTTAAGATTAATCACCATAATACCTATCACTCAGATATTAAAATTCATCCCCAATCTTTCCATATCTTCTGTTTTAGATATTTCTAAGCTTAGGTCCCTCCTCCAACACCCCATCCAAGAAAACACAAAACAGAGTATGATAGAAAGGCTTTGATATAGGCACTCTGTTTCGGGGAAATAGTATTAAGAGAGAAAAACAAAACATAATTGTCAATGGCATGCCATTGAACATATATTAAATATTTCTGTGCAGTTTAAATCCAAACATTGTACAAATTAGACTCACGAAAATATGGTCTTGATCTCAAGCCATATTTGTTACATATATGTTAAGGCAGTTTGTAGGCTCTCAATTCTGTTCCATTTCCAGAGCTAAATCAGGTATTTTCTGCTTCTTAGCACAATGTTATGTTTTAGATGAGCTCCCAGTGACCATGAGAAACTATGGTACCCTCAGCTATCATATGCAGAGGCTCAAAGGATAATGATTTATGATTGATTTCTGCTCACTAAATCTCTCTGTGTTAATATTCTTCCAGCATTTGCTAAAGTGTGTTAAGTGATGAACTGAATTTTTTAAAATGCTAAACTAAGCAAAAATAAATATGCTTATTTGCTTCAGGGGTTCCTATACCCTTAAAGTACAAATATATATTGTGAATATCCATTAAAGAAATATAAATGTGCAGCATTTCCCAATGCATTTGGCCATGAGATCTTTTTATCTTACTATAATTTTGTAGAGCATTGTAGGGAACTAATATTATACAGAATAAACTTTGAGAAATGCTGACCAATTTTGTTATACTAATAAAATAAATAATATAAGACAAATGCTGTTGAAAATATTGAATATGTTGCATAAAATTCAAGAAAGAAATAACGGCAGTGTTTATTTCAGAATTGAGTCATTTACCACCATTGAATTAGGTAGTTGTTTAAAATTGATTTTTCTCTATGCCCCATCTGCAAGTGGGGCTTGGAAATCTGAATTTATATTCAGCGGCTATGATGTTCAAATACATGATAAAACTTTAGAAATACTGGATTATTTTATACAGAGTTCTATGAAGTTCACTGATTTTAAAATTTTAAATGGGTAGATGATAAATTGACCCTTTTTAATTACAGAGAACATTTGCTTAGAATCTTAACTTGTAATTATTACAAACTTGCAGAT
>NW_016831355.1:11558-19161 GCF_001698545.2 Rhinopithecus bieti | reverse complement strand
TTTTTTTTTTTTTTTTGAGACAGAGTCTCACTCTGTTGCCCAGGCTGGAGTGCAGTGTTATGATCTCAGCTTACTGCAACCTCCACCTCCCGGGTTGAAGCAATTATCGTGCCTCAGCCTGCCAAGTAACTGGGATTACAGGTGTGTGCCACCACGCCCAGCTAATTTTTGTATTTTTAGTAGAGATGGGGTTTCGCCATGTTGGCCAGGCTGATCTCGAACTCTTGACTTCAAAGTGATCCATTCACCTTGGCCTCCCAAAGGGCTGGGATTACAGACATGAGCCTCCACACCCAGCCACATTTGTCAGAAGGTATATTTACTGTTAAGGGATGAGACAGTCAAGTATAAAAGAGTACCTAGAGAACCTCCCACTGGCCTGTGCACTGGGAGAAATGCACACTGGGGTGGAGCCATGGAAGTATGCCTCATTTTTCAGCGGGGAGGAGCCCGGCCTCTCCCGTTCCAGGGTAGCAACCTGGAATTCAATCTGTCAGATGGGGGACTGTTAATAGTAACCTATCTCACTTTCCTGGGTTTTTTTCCTTTTCATCCAATAAATTCCTTTTTTTTTCTCACCCTTCTATGTGTCTGCGAGTCCTTCCTGGTCATTTGACAAGGACTCTGTTTTTAGCTGAACTAAAGAGGAAGTCCTGCAACAGTGACACATGACTATAATCATGTGCTACTAACATGACAGCACAATAATGACTCCATGGATAGAGTAGGAGACAATTTTCAAAAGTACAGGAGAAGGCTTACACAGACCAAATGGAAGAGCCCAATATGCAAAATAAGTGAGAGAAAAACTGCTCAGCCTTCCCCATATTCCTTCTCCATTGTGGTTACTGAGATGTCTCCACAGAATTTCTAACGCCCCACAAAACCCAGTTGAAAATTTAAATAGTTGAAGCAATTGGATGGAGAATCAAAGGTGAGTTTAAGTTGAAAATATTGTGACTTTAGAGAAATAATTTTAACATTCAGACCCTCTATAAAATGGGGTAAAACGACCACCCTTGGGGTATGTGAGAATTCAATGAGATCAAATGGAGTTATGGATGTCAACTTCTTTGGAGCCTGAATACAATCAGTGCACTCTTCAGAAAGTTGCTTATCACCACTCAGCCAGTGTTTTACAATTTTCATAAGTTTACTTTTAAATTTCTTGAGATGAGTGTTGTATATCTTCTTATCCCTCCATATTGTCTTCTCCCTTCATCTCCATTCAGGTTATTATCTTCTCTTAAAGTTTAAATTTCAAAATTTAATAGAGAAAATATAAAATAAAAGAAAGCAGGTGCCTAAAGAAAAGGTATAGATGTTTAGCCAGAGAACTCTGCAGAAAATTCAATGAGATCTTTTAATTGCCCAGTATGTGGGCTGAGATGTCAATTATATCTCTCTCATGACATAATAGATAACATGAATTGCAGAGTTGTAGATTTCTAAGAAGTTAAGAGCCACAAATAAAATGTTTCAAGAAACAATGATTTTGCAGGTACAATAATGGTATTTTTGATGGGTCAATTTGGCCATGCTATAGTCCCCAGTTTTTCTGTCAAATGGTAATCTAGGTGATACTGGGAAAAAAAATGTGCTGATGCAATTAAAGCCTCTAATCAGTTTACCATGAGAAAAGGAGGATTATTCTGCTTGATTTGTGTGGGCCTAACTGGATCATTTGGAAGGCCTCAAAAGCCAGGCTAGGATTCTCTAAGAGAGAAGACATTCTACCTGGGCCCAGGCCATCACCCAGAATCACATAAAATAATTCTTTGTGTGTGTATCTGTGTGTGTGTATACATATGTATGCACATGGTATGATTTATAACTGTATACATTCTTGAGAAAATTTCAAAAACCTGATAATCAAATCTCTGAGAGAATGCCAGGTTACCTCATATATTAATGAAGAATCTCTGTTAGCTTCCCTATTCATAGACATTAAAGGAAATTTACAACCACTATCTGTGTTGTCGCTTTTCCTGTAAACTCTATGACTGTCTCATTGTTACCACCACAAACAATACCTTGTAAAATTCCATACATTTTACCAACAAAATATATATTTAGTGTCACTATTGCTCTAGATCTTCTCCTGTAATACTATTGCCCAATTAATATGATGTCTCATCTGGACAACTGCAATTGCCTTCTAATTGAAATTCCTGGTAGCACTCTTGGCCTGGTCAGTCAACACTACCAAAGAGTGATTCTTTAATAAATGTAAATTATACCATGCCACTCATCTTCTTAACGTTCTCTGATGGCGTTCCATTGGGTTTAGGACAAAACTCAAACTCTTTAACTTTGCCTATAAGGCTTTGCATGGCCTGACCCTTGTCTTTCTTACCTTCATTTTATGTCAATCTTCTCCATTCTCAATAGACATGATACAGTTAAATCACATGGAACTTTTTTAGTTGCTCAAACTGGTTAAGTTCTTATCTCAGATTTTTTACAAATGCTGTTAACTGGAGTCTGGCACATTCTTTCCTTTCATTTTTGCTTGACTAGCATATATTCATATATATTGGGTTATCTACCATGCCATATTTGTGCACCTGACCTTTTCTTTTTAGTAATTACAATAATTTTATCTATACAATATTTATTTGAATGTCTGTAATTTCTAACTGTAATCTTCATGAGGGTTTATGTCATTGATATTCCAGCACTGACTCATATAAATCTTCTGATTTATAAGAAACCTGATAATCAAATCTCTGTTTGAAAGAATGTCATGTTACCTCATATATTATTGAAGAACCTCTGTTAGCTTCCATACTCATAGCCATTAAAAAAAAGTTCCGATTTACATTGACCAATGCTACAGTAACAATGACATAACCCCTTAAAGTAACTTGAATACTTTCTGTCATGAGCAGCACTGCTACAAGTGTTTACTTTTATCCCAGTTTACCAAAACTTGCATTACATAAGACACCCTTAACTGCTGTGTAAACGGGTCATTATAACTGACACGATGTAATCCATTTTGTGCTTAAGGTGGTTCATCTAGTCTGTGGGAGCCACATCTATTTGCTCTACTGTTTTACACTAATTATTATCTATGTGTACTGAGATGTAGAAAAGTTTTAAAAACATGACAATAGATCATAGGCACTTAATCAGTATTGTTGATACAGGTTTCTCACAGAAATGTACATTGATCCTTTACAAAATACAATTTTGTTATTCAATTAATCAAGACCTTTAAGAGTTTTTCAAGGTTCTCTCAGAATACAATACAAACTTAATTCCGCGAGGCAGTATAGAATTTCCCAAACCTGCCTGTGCATTAGGAACCACTGGTGTTTCTGAGGCTTTGAAAAGACAGTTTCCTGTAAATTACTCAGTGATTTAGTAAGTTTTTGGTGGCATTATGGGGAAACATTTATGGATTGATTTTCTCTCCTGATGCTGTTTTCCATATAGAGGAAACTGACTCAGTCTTTCTAAATGTATCTCCTGTTTACTAATGAATGAGTCAGACGGGGACCTGGACATGAATAGTCCTGCCCCTTCCTCTCCACTCTCTCTGGAGAGTGAGTATTTTATGGGATGCATCTATTTTAATGTGTTCCTTTTATATTGTAAATTTTCATGAATGATATGGTTTGACTCTGTGTACCCACCCAAATCGCATCTCCAATTGTAATCCCCATGTGCTGAGGAAGGGAAGGGACTGGATTATGTGGACATTCTTCCCCATGCTATTCTCATGATAGTGAGTGAATTCTCACAAGATCTGATGGTTTTATAAATGGTGTTCTTTTGTTTTTTTGTTTTTTTCCTGCACACTCACATTCTCTCCTGCCGCCTTGTGAAGAAGTTGCCTGCTTCCCCTTCCACCATGATTGTAAGTTTCCTTAGGCCTCCCCAGCCATGCGGAACTGTGAGCCAATTAAACCTCTTTCCTTTATAAATTACCAATGCTTGGGTATTTCCTTATAGCCATGTGAGAACAGACTAATATAATGGGGAATATGCTGCCCCATTGGAATACCTTTCCTAATTTACTGCTGCCAATGACAGGGTAGACAAATCTGCCTACTTATGGGATTTAGGATTAAGTAGTCTACATTTTTATTGCAGATATAATATAAGGTACATTATCTAATATGAGCTTTACTAATAATGAAGGTGATATTCTGGCCAGCTTCTGTGAATTATTTGTCTTCTCTCTTAATTGGCTCATAACTTGGTCAGGGAAGAGGATATTATTTACTTATAATCTTGATAAAATTCCCCAAATTGGGGCTTGGAGCAGTATTCCTAAAGCTGTTTCTCATATGTAATGATCAATCATACTCTGAAATAATAAATATAATAGACCCTCATTTGAATTACTTGCACAGCCCCTCTCTTCTGAGGATTGCCTACTTGGGCTAATAAGGATGATTTTTAACAACAATGACTTAGTTATCAAGCTGAGCAAACTTAGGCCAAAAATGGAAGCAGTTTCTAATAAAATATAGTAAATTAGTGAAGAACTAAAGCTAGAACAGTCTTCTATATATAAGTGAAAAGGCAGGATGTTTTTCCCTTTTAAAACGTTAGAATTCATAGAAAGAGTATTTTGCACTTCAAAATGAAGGAAATGGAATCCTCTACCAATTATCTATAAAGAGTTCTGATAAAACATATTACCTGCCTAAAACATGTACATTTAAACAATTTACCCATTTTCTCTTCTACTAATTAAGGGGAAAATCTACCTACTTCATTAAACCCGTAAAGGATGAGAACTATAGAAGGATTATGAAGGCATTTGCAAGGAAATATGCTTGGAGAGTCTATCCAAAGCATAATATGAATAGAAATTAGAAAAAAATGAGTGAAAATCATATTAGTAATATAAAATGCATGCTGATTAAATCTCATATTCAGATGGCCTTGATCCCAAACTGAAAGAGATAAAATGCTGGCATTTCTTATAATTGTTGTGCAGATAAAATGAGAACATACATAAATCATCTATTCTACACCTGACTCATTTTGGCAACTCAATAAAAGGAAGCTATTGTTATTGCTGATGGCTTTATTATTATTTGCACATAATCAGGTATGTTTATTATTCACAATGGAAAGTAATTTCTATGACTTCTGGATTTGCAATCATCTGTCTCTGCTTCACATTGATTTAAAGTTTATTTCAATTCAGCAGTTATTTATTGCTTACTATGCACTAACCACTCTTCTAGAAATCGGAATTAAAACAACAAGTAGTTCTCCTTTTTTCAAAGTAAGTCATGGTCAATTGGGAAAATTAATGATATGAAACAGCTTATTTCAATGCAAAATTTATATGCAATAATAGGTATGCTATTGGAGCAATGGTGACTGTCACCAAAGCTGCCTAAGTTAGTAGAGTGAGTCTTCCTAGGTATGGTGATTTTTATGTTAGGTCTTCAGAAACTAAGAGACATTATCCAGGTGGAAGAACACGCCGAGTTGATGGAATAATATGAACAAAAGCCTGGAGGCATAATGAAACATGTCACATTTTAGAAACTGTAAAGGATAAGTGTGGGATAGAGGGTAGCAGTAGCAAGGAAACCCAGATCTGATCATGAAATGAATTATAAAATAAACTCCGGGTGGGCTGGGGCACAATGAAGGCTTGCAAATCAGGGAAGTGACATGTCTAACATGTCCAGATTTGACATTTAACGAACGGGTAGAGAAAACAGAACCTTTGTACATTGCCTTTGAGAGTGGAAGTATAACCTGTAAGAAAGCACTGAAATACTCCAGATCTCACTTACAGAACACATAAGTGAGGAGCTTGGCAAGTGCTCTCCCTCAAAACAAATAATAATACGACTCAACAAAAACGTCAAAGACAATTACTTCTAGACTTCTGACTCTAGAAATTCAACAAAGTCATACAAAATTTGAAAAGTACTTTTCATGGAAGAAAACTACTGAAACTGAATAGGAACAGTGGAAAACTGTGGCATTTTAGACTGGAAATGCTTTCATCATGGAGCCCATCTCCATAATGTAGTAGCTCAACCACAGTGGTACAGGCTGTGAGGATGTTTAATTTTCTTATAAGAAGGCACGTATTTAATATGGGCCAGAGCTTGGAGTAGAAGTGAGACTTGTTGCTGATGCATTTTGTTGACTGCAATAGGAAGACAATCCAGGAACAACAGCAAACTATCCAACAACTCCAACATCATGGCAAGACTGAAGATGAAATCCTGGCTAAGGCAAGCAGTACACATGGAAATAAGCCAAAAATTAAATAGGAATTACATGAATCAAGACAGCTAGGATGGGTCTTGATAAACTTTAGAATATACTCAGGGATCTAGAAGCCTTCACACTTGTGCAAGATTGTGCATGCCCAGGAAAGACTAGAGAAGACTCTAACTAGTTAGTTATTTTTGAATAAATGAGAGACTTTGAGCACACACTAAGTAAAAGCCAGAACAGATTTATTAACTTCCTGAATTGGAATGTGCTCCCCAAACTAAACACAAATCCAGAAGCAAAGGAAGGTATTTTAAGGTCATAATTAAACATATTAAAATTATGGAATTGAAATGAAAAATAGAAAATTAAACAATAAAACAAAAAATGAATAATCTATTCTCAATAATGTATAAGACAAATAGGGAGAAGACAGACAGATGTTTAAAAGACAAATAAAACCATAAACCTATTAGACATAAAAGATATTTATAGAACATTCCATGCAACAAACAGGAGGCTATAGATTCATCTCGAAAGCACGTGAAACATTCTTCAAAATAGACTACATGTTACAACATAAAATAAGCATCAACAGATTTAAAGAGTTGAGATAATAGAACGTTCTCTGAACACACTGAAGTTAAATTAGAAACAAGCAAGATAATGAAATTTGTAAAATTTTAAAAAATGGAAATTAAGTAGCATACTTTTAAATAACCAGAGAAGTAATGAAGAGGAGAATTTAAAAATATTGATATGAACTTTTAAAAATAACATACCAAAATATAAGAGATTAAGTCAAAGTAATGCTTACAGAGAAAAGTTAGTTTTAAATTTACCTTAAGAAGAAAAAAAATTCCAAATCATTATTGTAAGTTTCCAACAAAAGAAACTGGAAAATGGAGCAAACTAAAGACAAAGCAAGCATGAGCAAGGAAATAATAAAGATTACGGTAAAATAACTGCAAAAAATCCTCAACACAAATACTGGCAAATAAAATACAGCAACATACAAAAATGATTATAAATATTTATAAAGTACTATCGAGTCTAGAAATGCAAATTTGTCGTAACATACTGAAATCAATTACCATAATATACCCCCATTAATACAATAAAGAGAAAAAAACACTCATGATTATTCTGATGATTGCAGAAAGGGTATTTAACAAAATCTAACATATTTTAATGATAAAAATTACTCAATAAACCAGGAATAGAAACCAAAACAGCATGGTACTGGTACCAAAACAGAGATATAGACCAATGGAACAGAACAGAACCCTCAGAAATAATACCACACATCTACAGCCATCTGATCTTTGATAAACCTGAGAAAAACAAGAAATGGGGAAAGGATTCCCTATTCAATAAATGGTGCTGGGAACAGTGG
>NW_016831355.1:0-10627 GCF_001698545.2 Rhinopithecus bieti | reverse complement strand
CTTAAAGCATAATAAAAAAAAAAGAAAGAAAGAAAAAAAATTCTTCAGGCTATTAAATGGCATCTACGAAAATTCCACATCTGACCTCATTCTAAACGGTGGAAGACTAAATGCTTTCCCCGTAAGTTTTGGAACAGAACAAGGATGTCCACTCTCAACACTTCTACTTTACATTGTGAAACTGCCTTTGCAAAACTGAGGAAATTATGACAGTGAAAGAAATCAGACCTAACCGATTCCATCTTGCTTCTAATTTTTAAACTGTCTGTTCATACTTGGGCGTAGGCTGAACAAACTTTGGGAAGGAATTCAGTTCATGGTTTGACTCTGAAACAGAATTCATAATAGTCCCTTCTCAAAAAGGTCCCCTTCTTGCCTGGGGACCAGTCTGCCTTACAGGACTAACAAAGTAGCTACAATATTAGAAATTACAGTTTAGGGGTCATGAAGCCTCTGGCTCCAAGCGTCTGAACCTCCCCAGATTGCTCCTGTGGATGACATTACTATTGTAAAACCTAATATCAGTCCTTGATATATTTTTGATACCCTGTACTTGATGGATCATCTGTTACCACACAGTCTGGTAATCTGGCCCAAATAGTCCTGCCATCCCACCCAGGAACGGAAGCCAACAAGAAAAACTCACTTTGACTTCCAATAATTCCATTTCCAACCTGACCAATCATCACTCCCCACTTCCCCAGCCCCTGCCTACCAAATTATTTTTAGAAACTCTGATCTACACATGCTCAGGGAGACTGATTTGAGTAATAATAAAACTCCAGTCTCCCACACAGCCAGCTCTCCGTGAATTACTTTATCTCCATTGCAATTCCTCCATCTTGATAAATCGGCTCTGTCTAGGCAGCAGGCAAGGTGAACCCATTGGGCAATTACAATTGTACTGTAGTTTCTTGCCAGGGAAATTATGCAAGAAAAAAAAAGGGTAAAGTCACTCAGATTATAAAGAAAGTAAAACTATGTTTTCAAATATTACATAAATTTGTACACAGAAAACTTCAAGGAATCCACTAAAATATTGTCAGAATACCTGAGTTTTGCATCATTGTTGAATACAAAACAAACATATACAAATTACAGAGAGTGACATCAGTGAAATTAGCAGAGTGAGGAACTACAAATTCCACTCTTCCACAAGAGAAAAAAAGAACGCACAAAACTATGAGAATCAACTTCTTCCAAGCTCTGGCAACTGACAAATGACTTGTCATGACCTTGGAAATGCTTATTCAAAAAGGCTCATTATTCATAAAGAACAGTAAAATTTGTGACATTTTAATTTATACAAGTTTCATCCTCTGTTCCCCATGTCAGCCATAACCACGAAAATAACAGCCTGCATTCCACATACTAGTGCCCAGTACTGGAGGGAGCAAAACAGACATCATTCACAAAGAATTGCAATTAATTATTTGTTCTGACTTGTCTGGTGACTCCTTGCAAGAGATATTCAAAAAGTACATCTTTATTTCACTTAACTGGGAACTGGTCTAATGCTGATGTTGCTTCCCAGGAGTATTTGTCAAGCACATTTATAAGCTAATATCTTAAGTTGCTGTTGCCTGAGGTGGCAGATAACAGTTGGGTAAAATAATACACTAATCAAAAACCTTGGGAGGAAAGGGTGTGAAGTGAGATATCCCCAAGAGCTTTGAAAAGATCAAACATATTCCTAGGAATCTACAAGACCAATACATGCTGAGAGCTCTGCACACGTACAAGCAAAACCTGAGATGGCCCTATTCTTTCAACTTCTGCAGACCTTGAAGGATTGTATGCAATATATCCATGTAACAAAATTTAACTTCTATCCCTTAAATTTATACACATTTCAAGAAGAGCACAGTAAAGAAAGAGAGAATACAAAAACAATAGGGATAATTTTTTAAAAACATTGGTTTCTTGAAGACAAAGAAAACTGACAAACTTTGATCTAGAATAACTCAGAATAAAAGAAGACAGAAATTACTAAATTCAGAGAGTCAGGAAATTACTACAGACCTTACAGAAATCTATGGATTGTAAGAGAATATTGTGAACAACTGTATATCAACAATTTATTTGACATAGATAAACAAATTACTAAAAGCACTCAAACTACCAACACAGAATCAAGAGAAAGTAGAAAATCTGAAGAGACCCATAGCAATTAAAACTATTGAGTCAGTAATCAAAAACTTCCCATCAAATAAAGCCCAGGACCAGATGCCTCCACTGGGTGAATTCTACCAAACAACTAAAGAATAAACACCAATTTTCTCAAACTCTAAAAGAATATAAAATGAGGAAATACTTTCTAAATCATTCCCTGAGGTCATCAATACCCTGGTTCCATAACAAGGAAAAGGTACCACACACACACAATCATAGATCGATAATCCTTATAAATATAAAGTAATCCTCAAGAAAATACTAGCAAGCCAAATTCAACAGTATATTCGAAGGATTATTTAGCATAGCTAAATGGGATTTATCCCAACAATGCAGTGGTGGATCAACATATGAAAAGTAATCGAATAATACACCATGTTAATAGAATCAAGAAGAAAAAACACACAATAATTATTTATATCCATTAAATTTTTATTTGACAAATATTGTATGTATTATGGGGTAAAAATGTGATGTTTTCTGTATATTTGTATACATATATACAAATATGTTGTAAAATGATATCATTTTATATATATTTTAACTGCATCTGGAAAAAGGAGTGTATAATCATAAAATGATTATTTCAAGATAATGTATCCATCACCTCATATACTTACTATTATAGTGAGAATGTTTAACATTTTTTAGTAGTTTTGAGATATAGGATTTATTATTATTAACCCGTGTTAATAATGAATAATAATGATAGTGATGTGCAACAGACATCGAATAAATGAAAACTTTTATTCTTTGGCAAACATTTCACCATTCCCCATTGGACTTTTAGTCTCTGGCAACAACTGTTCTACCCTCTACTTCTATAAGTTTGACTTTTTTAAGATTCCACATGTAAGAGATAATGTAGTATTTGTCTCTCTATGCCTGGATTACTTCACTTAGCATTATATGTCCTTCATGTTCATCCATGTCATCACAAATGACAGAATTTTCTTCTTTTCTCAGGCTGAGTAGTATTCCATTATGGATATATACCACATAGTTTCTTCATCAATCATCCATTAATGGACACTTAGGTTGAGTCCATATCTTGGCTATTGTAAATAATACTGTAATGAACATAAAAGTGCAGATACCACTTTCACATACTGATTTTGATTGTATATTGAAATCACACACACCCAAAAATGGGATTGCTGTTTATATGGTAATGTTATTTTTAATTTTCTGAAGAACTTCCATATTGTTTTCTATAATGGCTACACTAATTTACATTTTCACCCACAGTGTGCAAGGGTTCCCTTTTCTCTACATCCTTGCCAACACTTAACTATGTTTAACCTTTTTTATAATAGCCATTATAACAAGTATGAGGTGATACCTCATTGTGGTTTTGTTTTCCCTGATTATTAGCCATGTCAAGCATTTTAATAAACCTATTTGCTACACAAATGATTACTTTAATTGATTCAAGGAAAAACACTTGAAGAAATCCAGTGAGGTTTTGTGATTTAAAAAACTCAACATACTAGGGATAGTAGTGAGCTTCCTTAAACATGATAAAGGGAGTATATGAAAAATCCACTGTTAACCTGATACTCTATAATTACGTTCAGTTACTGAAATGAGCAGTTTTCGTCCTGGCTATGGAGCCATACAAATAAACAGAGATCCATAGTAAGTAAAATAAAATGAGAAAACTTGTATTCCACCTTACTTAGACACTCCTTTTACAGATGCAGTTAAGGTCTTAGGCTCCCAGTCAATAACTGGGCATTAATGCTGGCCCATTCCTGTGGATACCTATAAAAGGTCATTTTGGCTTGAGAACTCCTCATTGGCCCAGAAAAACCTTTCTTATACATGTATCACAGGATGAAACTCTTCCTTCCCCTTTTTCACACAAGTCATACCTGCTTAGGCATCTGAAACGTCCTTGCCTATACTTGATCATGTCCCCCAATAGATCTGCTACAAATCTAAAGATTTCTTGGTGTCTGCTTTTCAGAGGACCTAATATATTCTGTGTGCTCCAATTACACAGTGTGCATGCTTTTATTGTGGTTATCATACCATATGCTAAAACTAATATCTTGACCCTCTCTCCCAGTAGTCTGCAATCATGATTAAAGCAGTTGCAACATTTTATTTATCTTTGTAATATTCAGAACCCAGAATACTGCTTATAACTATAGTACACTATTTATCTTTTACCCATATTCATATACCTGAAGGGTATGATAATTAGATAACAGTGACCTGTTAGCTGTGGGTGATAGGAAAGTGCAGGGCAGAGTGAGATGCTGCGAATGGGTTACAGGTGTATGGCGATATCCACCAGGTTAGCTGATTGACATCTAGAGCAACTGGATGTACTAGGATGGTTCAGTACCCTGAGCTGCCTTTTCTGTGTATCCCAGTGGGCTTTACAGATATTATTTTTCTAGGAGGAACATGATATGAGATGGTTTGGGAAATACTGATATAGAGCACAGCAGAATCTCTATGCAAGAGGGCATTTCTGTAATTTGCAAAAAGTAAACTGCAGTGGATTTTAATGTGTCTATTCCCTCCCCAAATGTAAATTACTAGCTTTGCACATTGTAGAAGTTCATTAACCGTTTAATGAATATGATTTTACTGTGCACAAAAAATAACGTTAAAATTGCAGTACATAGATGTGGGCAAACAGTGAGCTTAATAAGCATTTGCTAAACTCAAAAATTGAAAAGTGAATGTAGAAAAATATTAGGGTAAAAAATTAGCATTCCACTTTCAGAAAGAACCTTATGACTTGATGTTAATGGCTTCCTGCCTTTAACAACAGCCTTTTCTACTAAAGGAAGGTTATTTTCCACAAAAGATCAAACCAGTTCTGAATAAAGTGCCTGTAATGAAAACCAAAAGAAAAAAGCCGGAAAAAAATTACATTTGAATGCAATAATCCAATTAATAATGAATTTGCAAAAACAGGGTTCTTGGAATGAAAACATGACTTTAGAAATTATGAAGCTGCTTAAGTTAATTTTCTACATATTGATTCTGAATTTCTAGATAGAGCTCCACGAAGGCACTAAATTTGAAGAGGTCTTAGAAGATTATCTAGTAGCTCCCTTGTCATTTTAAACCAAAGTTCTTTCTTTTATGGGGCCCCTCCTGAGAGGGAGGTGATTGGGGCAAAGATCCGCCTGTGAAACCAGTGACTGAGACAGGAATAAAAATACAAAATTTTTCTTGTAATCTTAGTCTAAATGTTGAATCTGTTTGCTCCCCAGCCAATTACTATTCTAAGAAAAACATTAAATATTAATAGTTTACGACCACCCTCGATAAAATATCTTCAACAGATGTAATGAATTTCAACAAAACCAAAATTTCCCAAAAATTTCAGTGGAAAAAGAGCAGCGAATTGAATTTAAAAGCAGAAGGAGTGAGCTGTTGGAGGAACAAAAAACTGATGAAAAGGAAAATAATAATTTAGCTAAAAATTCCCCTCCAGCATTTTGATATAAGGCCTATATAGCTAAGTATTTTTTCAATACTCAGACATACAGGCGAGTTTCTATATTATCTGAATTTTTGTTGAAGGTATACTTTACATAAGTTTTGCTGTGCATTTTGTGAGTTTTCCCAAAGAGATATAGGATTATAAGCATTGTGTGTAAAAACATATGAGCCACACTCCCCAAACATTGCTCGCTAATTCTCCTTGTATAACATCTTCCACAGGGCCCTAATCCCCGGAAGGCCACCTGATCTATTTACACCCCCCTCCCCCTATAGTTTTATACTTGCTAAAAAAAAGTGTCTCCCTTTTAGAGTCTAGTTTCTTTTGAGCTGAATAATGCCATTCAGAAGCGCATTCATATTCTTTTAAGTAATAGTTTGCAATTCATTTTCATGCCGAGTAGATTCCAAATGTTATCAATACTGTCAAATTTTGTTTATTCAATTTTTTCCCCAAAGTTTAAGAAAAAAAATTAGAAAATACTTATTTTATTTCAAGTTTTTTTTTTTTTTTTTTTTTTTTTTTTTTTTGGGCTTTGTTTTGTGAGAAGAGAGCCAGGTAGCTTGCTCCTGTGTCAGCCAGGCTGGAGTAAGTACTATGGCATAAACATGGCTCACTGCTGCCTCTACCTCCTGGGTTCAAGCAATCCTCCCACGTCTGCCTCCTGAGTAGCTGGGACCACAGGTGTGTGTCACCATGCCCAGTAAATTTATTTTATCTTATTTTTTATAGAGATGAGATCTTGCCAGGCTCACCATGTTGCCCAGGCTGGTCTTGAACTCCTGGGCTCAAGCGATTCTCCCTCCTCAGCCTCCCATAGTGCTGAGATTAAAGGTGTGAGCTACCATGCCTGGCCTATTTCAAGTTTTGATTGTTAAAATAAAGTTATGAACATCTGTGCAAGTCTTTGAATTACATATGTTTTTATTTTCCTTAGGTAAATACCCAGGACTGTGTCTTAGTCCATTTTCTGTTGCTGTAATGCAACCCCGAGACTGGGTAATTTATAAAGAACTGAATTTATTTGGCTTACAGTTTTGAAGGCTGGGAAGTCTAAGAGTATGGCACCAGCATCTAGTGAGGGCTTTATTGCTGTACCCTCACATGGAGGAGGACATCACATTGCAAGAGAGGAAAAGCATGCATGTCAGTCAGGTCTCCTTTCCTCATCTTATAAGGTCACTGGTCCTCTCATTGAAGCCCCACCTTGATGACCTTATCTAATTCTAATTACCTCCCAGAGGCCTCACTTTCAATCAATATTTGAATGTGGGGATTACATTTTCAACACATGAAATCTGAGGAAAAAATTCAAACTGTAGCATTCCACCCAGCCCCACTTGAGCACCAACTCAAAATTTCAAAGTCCAGAGTCTCATCTAAGTCAGATATGGGTGACAATCAAGGCATGATTCCTCTCAAGGTAAATTTCTCTCCAGCTGTGACCTGTGTAATTAAATAAGTTATCTACTTTCAAAATATGATGGTGGGGCAGGAATAGGATAGAGATTCCCATTCCAAAAAAAGGAAAAGAGGCAAGGAAAAGGGGAACTTGTCACAAGTAAGTCCAAAATTCAACAGGGAAAACATTAAGTCTTAAAGCTGAGTATTTTCTTCTTTTGGCTCCATTCTGGAACACTAGAGTAGAGGGGTGAAACCCCCAAGGCCTTGGGCAAACTCATCCCCTGGATCACAGTTTTCAAAGCTAGGAGGTCCAAGAGCATGGCTCCAGCATCTGGTGAGCAAGTATCCTGCATCATAACATGGCAGAAGGAGGCATCACATGGCAAGAGAGCAAGAGTGTAAGAGTCAGCTCAGGTTCCTCATGTGAAATAAAATTGACGAGGTGGGGTCAATGAACCTCTAAACTCTGATGAGTTTTGTTACTGGAAGAGGTCTCCCAACCACCAGTGGGATCTGCCTCTCCTCCTCCAGCAGAAGTAGCCTACCCACTATAATTGGAGTAGCTATACTCAGCAAGCGGCAGAATCTCTACATTGACTCTCTAACCAGTGAATTACAGGTCTTTATGGCAGAAAAGGCCAAGTATAAGTCATTAGAAATTACTCTACCTAGAAAAGCAATAAAACAAAAGTAATACCATATTCCTGGAGGGTTTAAAGAAATTAGTGGCACCATTAAAATTTGAGGAAAATTAAAATTTCCACCATATCCTCACTTATCTTGCTTATTTGGCACTTGTATAAGACAGATGGATCTTGAAGAATGATGATAAACTATTGTAGGATTAATGAGGAGGTGACTCAATTTGTAGCTGTTATAAAAAAGGTGGTTCCTTTGCTTGAGCAAATTAACACATTCCCTGGTACCAGAGATTCAGTGACTGATCTGGCAAATGATATTGTTTTTTCTTCATACCTATTGATAAAGCCCACCAAAAGCAATTTGTTTTCAGCTGGCCCGACCAGCAATAGATCTTCACTGTCCTATCTCAGGATATATCAACTCTCTATCTCTATGTCATAATTTAGTTCTCAAAAATCTTGATTGCTTTTACCTTCTACGGGAAAACTCACTTGCCAATTACACTGACGCCATTATGTTGATTGGACCTAGTGAGCAAGATATAACAACTACTCTGGACTTATGGTCAGGTATTTTCAAGGCTGAGGGTCAACAAACTATCCAACAAAAAAATCAGGGGCACTGTTACCCAAGTGAAATTTCTAGGAGGCCAATGGCATGGACCATATTGAGACAACTCTCTTAAGATGGAGAATACATAATTGTATTGGACTTGGCTCCTCCTACAACGAAAACAATGGCACAACACCTAGTGGGCCTCTATGGATTTTGTAGGCAACATATTTCTCATTTGGGTGTGTTATTCCAGCCCATGTACAGACTGACCCCAATGGTGCTGATTTTCAATAGGATCCAGAAAAGGAGAAGACTCTGCAAAACATCCAGACTGCTGCGCAATCTGCTCTGCCATATGGGTTATATGATTCAGCAGGTCCAATGGTGCTTGAAGTGTCAATGTCAAATAGGGTTGCTCTTTGGAGGCTGTAGCAGGCCCCTATATTTGAATCACAGCACAGGCCCTTAGGATTTTGGAGCAAAGTCTTACTATTCTGTAATAATAATTACTCCTTTAATTGTTTTAAGAAACAGATCTTGGCCTGCTACTGCATCTTAGTAGAGACTGAATGCTAAACCTTGGGCCAAAAAGTTACCGTGTGACCTGGGCTTCCCATGATAAACTGAGTATTCCGACACATCAATCAAAACAATCAGGTATACATAGCAAAACTCCATCATGAAATGGAAGTATTATATATATGATCAGACCTTGGCAAGCCCTAAAGATACAAGTAAGTTACACAAAGAAATGGTCCAACTCCTGGTCCCATGGTCCCCACTCCTGCTACCCTGCCCTCTCTCTCCCAGCCTGTACCTACAGCCTCATGAAGAGCGTTCTCAATTCTCAATGTTTAGCTACCACTTATCAGTGAGAACATGAGATATTTGGTTTTCTGTTTCTGTGTTAATTCACTTAGGATAATGGCTTCTAACTGCATCCATATTGCTGCAAAGGAAATGATTTCATTCTTTCTTTGGTTATGTAGTATTTTGTGGTGTATTTGTACTTTTTTTTTTTTTTTTTTTTTTGAGACAGGATCTCACTCCGTCACCCACCCTGGAGTGCAGTGCAGTGGTATGATCTCGACTCACCACAGCCTCTGCCCCTGGGCTTAAGTGATCCTCCCACCTCAGCCTCCTGTAGCTGGAATTACAGGTACACACCACCATGCCTGGCTGTTTTTTTTTTTTTTTTTTTTTTTTTTTTTTTGAGACAGAGGAAGAAGAGACTTAGGCATGGTTTTACATACAGTGCTGTATGACATGCAGGCCCCATCCTAAAGTGGACAGCTGTAGCACTTCAGCCTCTTTCTGGGATATTTCCAAAGGACAGCAGTGAAGAAAAATCTTTCCAGTGGATAGAATCTCGAGAAGTGTAACTGGTTGTTTACTTTGTTTGGAATGAAAACGGCCAGATGTGTGATTATTACCAATTCACAGACTGTGGCCAAGGAACATGATTGAAAAATTGGAAAAAAAGAAAATGAGGAAAGAGGCGTATGAAAAGATCTCTCTGAATGGGCAAAATTACCTTGAAGATCTTTGTCTTCCATATGAATTCTCACAAAAGGGTGATCTCAGAAGAAGATTTTAATAATCAGGTGGAAAGGATGACTTGTTTTGTGGCTAGCACTCAGCCTCTTTTTGCAGTCACTGCTGTCATTGCCCAAGGGGTTCACGAACACGATGACCATAGTGGCAGGGATGAAGCTTATGCATGAGCTCAGCAACATGGACTTTCACTCACTGAGGCTGACCTGGCTATGGCAACTGCTGAGTGCCCAATCTGCCAGCATGACAGACCAATGCTGAATCCATGATATGACATTTATTTCTGGGATGATAAGCCAGCTACCTAGTCACAAGTTGATTATATTGGACTACTTCCATAATGAAAGGAGCAACATTTTGTTCTTTTAAAAAAATTTAATTTTATTTGTAAAATTTAAGGGGTACAAATGAAACACTGTTACCTGGATATATTGTGTAGTGGTGAAGTGTGGGCTTTCAGTGTATTCCTTAGTCAAATAATATTTATTGTACCCATTTAGTAATTTCTCATCATCCAACCCCCTATGACTGCTTCATCTTTCTGAGTCTCTAATGTCTATCATTCCACACTCTATGTCTACACATACATACTATTTAGTTCTTATGAGTGAAGACATGTGGCATTTTTCTTTGTTTCTGAATAGCTTTACTTCAGATAATGGCTTCCAGTTTTTTCCATGTTATGCCAAAAGATATTTTTTATGTTTAATTGCCAAATTGTAATTCATTATTTATATTTAGATAATATATATTATAAATACGTTATATTATTTAAGTTGATGCAGGGTGAACTTATGATGATTAAGTTTATGTCAACTTCACTGGGATAGT
>NW_016831354.1:0-229 GCF_001698545.2 Rhinopithecus bieti | reverse complement strand
GTGGCTTCTCTGGCCTGAAGCTCACGTTCCCACGCTCAGCACCTGCTTCCCGAGGACCCCACAAGCTCCATTTGTGGGTGGGGCCTGGCACACTCTGCACGAGCTGCTTTTGCATGAACTGCTCTGTGGCTTTGGGCAATCACCCGCCCCTGTGTCCTCTGTGAAGTGGGATGACAGGTGCGCAGGGCTGCCGAGATACCAAGCAGATAACATGGGCACAAGAACTGGC
>NW_016831353.1:0-1929 GCF_001698545.2 Rhinopithecus bieti | reverse complement strand
AGCCAGGAGTTGATATCTTGATCAGGAGGCACTTGCTCCTGATGGAGTCTATATTCATCCTCCAAGGTGATAGTGAGGATGGATATTGGCTTGTTTTGAGAGTCAGTCACTTTGGGACCCCTGACTGGAAGTGAATTTGGGCTCCCATTTTGTTAATAGATCTCTCCCCAACAAGGGGCAAGGGCTCTCGGGAATAACTAGGAAGGAGTGAGACACCTTTCCTGTTCCCAAGTCTACGGTCCTCTGAGTTGTCCAAGGATATTTTTTAATTCCTGTGGCTCCTTGTACCCAAGATGAATTATCAGACAATTTTCCATAAGGCTTGACCAAGACTGAATGTTGCGCCCCGGTATCGACTAGGAACTGAACCGGGGACCCCTCCACTTGCAGAGTTACCCTAGGTTCGGGGAGGGGGTCCGAACCCCGTCCCCCCTAATCCATGTCTTGGGTCACAAGTATAGGTGTGGGTTTAGGCTGCCACTGCCCTTGTCCTGACTGGTGCTGTTTCTTTTTGGGGCAATCTTTTATCCAGTGGCCTGTCTCTTTACAGTATGCGCATTGATCTTTTCCCAGGTCGCGTCTAGGGGCACGCTTGGACTGGGTTTCTCCTGATTGTAACTGCTCTTTTTGAACAACTGCAGCCAGGACTTTGGTCATTTTTTCAGTGGCCTTAATTTGCCTCTCCTCCGGAGCATCTCTGTTATTATAAACTTTCTGTGCTATCCGAAGAAAGTCTTGGACTTGTTTCCCTTCTAAATCTTCTAATTTTTGGAGTTTTTTCTTAATGTCTGGGGCGGCCTGATTTACAAAGGATATAACGACAGCCGCCTGGTTTTCAGGAGCTTCTGGGTCCATAGGGGTAAACTGCCTAAAGGCTTCCATTAACCTTTCTAAATAGACAGCTGGGCTTCTGTTTTCCCTGCAATACAGAGTATACCTTGGCCAAATTAGTGGGCTTGTGAGTGGCAGCCCGGAGACCCGCCATTAGAGTCTGGCGATAAACGGGTAGCCCTCCCCTACCTTCTGCCCTGTTGTAATCCCATCTAGGTCTGGTCAGAGGGAAAGCTGCATTGATAAGGTCAGGATTGGCGGTCAGCTGGCCGTCATCTCCGGGAACCAGTTTTCTGGCCTCAACCTGTATTCTTTGTCGCTCCTCCATCGTGAACAGAATCCGGAGGAGCTGCTGAAAGTCATCCCAGGTGGGTTGGTGGGTGAACATAACACTGTCTAGAAGGTCCGTTAGGTCTTTGGGGTTATCTGAGAACCGGGCATTCTGGGTTTTCCAGTTGTATAAGTCACTGGTGGAAAATGGCCAGTACTGGAGCCTAGGGTTGCCCGTATCATCAGGGGGTCCTATTTCCCTCAGGCGGAGTGCCACAGTGGAATTGGGGGGCCGCGAGATCGTCTCACGTTGGGCGCGTCCACGCGTTCGTCCCGCTGGCCCCCCAGAATTACTTTCGTTCTCGATTGCCACTGGCGCGGCTGCTGCCTCTTCCTTGTGCCCTCCTGGGAGAGCAGCCGGCCGGGCCTGAAGTTGAGGATCGGGGTGAGGGAGATAAGGTGGGGTTCCAAAGACAGAGGGTCCTGACTGTCGGGCAACACAGGGACGGGGTGTGGGCGGATGGAGTTTTTGGTTTGTGAGAGTTTTCCACTGGTCATGCGACCAGTGCTTTACATGGCTCCGGGGCCAGTACGAAAGGATTAGCCAGGGTGGTGGGTTTTCCACAAGGTCTTGCCATACCAAGATGTAGGGGATCTGATCAGGATGCCCCGAACGTCCTGGTAGGAAAATTTTAGTTTTTACCTTAGTGATAATAGGGAGGCAAAATGTTCCCTCGGGAGGCCACTCTACGCCGAAAGTGGGCCACTCTGAGCAGCAGAAGGTTATCAATTTTCCTTTCTTTAGCTCTACCCTAAGGTCATAGCCCC
>NW_016831352.1:0-3716 GCF_001698545.2 Rhinopithecus bieti | reverse complement strand
TTTCATTTGTTTTAGAATTCAAGTACCTTGTTATTGTGTCTCTAGTCTCTCTTTTTCATATGCATTTTTAATTTGTTATATTTACTATGTTTTGGGATTTTTTTCCCAAGAGTCTTCCCTGCCACCCCCTCAGTTCAGTACTCTGGTATTGAGTGTTTTCTAGCTTTGAGTGTTTGACTCTAACTTTACTTCTGTGCTTTTTGTATTTTTGTCCATAAGTCCAAGTATTTTCCTCCTTTTTATTGATCTGCGAGCAACAACAGCTGTTTCCACACCTGGAATTTGTCCCAAAACATGGTGTAACTTGCCTTGAATCCCTTTCTTTTCTAACCAAATACTTTCAGTTTCCTGGCTGTGGGTATTAGTTATTACTGGCTGACCAGCATCCACTTTACCTAATTTCCTTTTGGGAAGTGGTCTCTCACCCAAAGAATTCAGCTCCTCCTCCTTGTAGCCCTAGCCCAGACAAATCAGCTGTGACCTGAGCTCAGTTAATCAGCATGTTATTTCCCAGGGTTTTGAATCTTTAGAGAGTGAAGTGAGGGCTGACAGATGGAGGGAGGGAAGCAGAAACAGAAGAATGTTTACTGGTCATTCCTCACAGCACCTTGTATTTGCAAGACTCTTCCTGTGATAAGATCCCTGTGTTCTCTCATTTGCCTTCAGCCCTTAGTTAAGCCTGGACTTTTATCCTGTCTTCAGTTCTCTGTGTTCAAGATAGTTTCCACAGTCAGTTTGTATTGCTTACAAACCAGAAAGCTAGCTGATAGGAACTTAGGATGTCTCCTTAGTTCCTCTGTTGGAGAATTACATCCTGCAAGATTATATGAGATTCAGGGATCAGCAGTTGGGGAAGGTGCCCTGGTTATAAATAGGACAGGGTGAGAGAAGAGAGGAGCTTGGGCTATGAGAAGATTGAAAAAGGAGTGCCCCATCTATGAAGGGTTTTCTGTTTCTTTGGTGTAGCTGCTGAGCCTGGGGCTGGCTTTCTCCATCTAGCTTTGTTTTTGTGTGGCCTGTAAGCCAGGTAGGAGATGTGTGTCCAAAGGTGCTGCTTCACAGAGTCCAGCCACCTCAGAAGGAAACTGGGTCTGCTGCCTGCTGCTTGTGGTCAGGTGGGACCAGCCATGCCTGGCTCTCTCCCAGCATGGCTTCATTAAGGAGACTGCCTCTGCAGCACTCACAGTGCATGGGCAGAGACACTTCTGCAGAGGGGGGCTCACACAAGTGCCATGAGGTTGAAGAGTCTGTGATTAGTATCTGTACCAAGATTCAGCTTTGCCTCAGCCCTTGGCCCTTCAGATTAGGAGCTGTTGACAGAATCTCTCAGAATCTTCTTATTTATACTGGTATTCCATGCTGATTTTTCATGCAGGGCAGTTGCAGGTCAATACTTGAATTATTTCAGTTTTACTTGTACCATATCTGTCAGAAATCCTGCCAGTTTTATGGCCTGCGGATGGCCTCTTTCTCCTGACTCTACCTGGATGCAAGTTTTCGCCTTCTCTTTCTCTTTTTTATTCTGTTGGTTATTTTTCTTAGGTTGAGCCATATAAAATTGCCAATATTTGACTACTTTTGATATACAAAAATGGCAATTTCATGAATCAGTCCAATATTAAAGATAAAAGATGGTAAGATATTGGAGGGGACTGCAGATTAGAATCTAGTGCTCAATCTTTGTCTCACTCAGACTCCTTCTGAGAACAGCTTTTTTGGCATTGGAAAATATTCTGGAATAGAGGCTTGATCCTGAATGGTATCATTTTGCTTGAAGGAAAATATATATATAATATATAGTATTATAGCCAGATTAGAGAAGATGAGTTCTGTTTCTGGTCAAGATTTGCTAAAGTTCTCTCTCTCTTAGCTCTAATAATTCACTTTTATTCACTTACTACATTTATTTGTAGAACTATAGTAATAGTATCTCCCCCCCCACACTTACTTGAATAAAACATTCTTAGTATTAGTTGCTTAAATGTATATTTTTGGAGGAAAACTTAATAGATGTTTAGGTTTGCTCCTGTTACTTAAAATTCTGAGCTTGTACTAAGTGGCATTACTAATAGATTTTTTTGTTTGACTTCTGGTGTAATGCTTATGCGGTGGCTTGTTTTTCTCTTTTTGAAGATGAGTTATGGATTAAATATCTGTACCTAAATTTGCAAGCTAGCTATTGCAGAGCAGAACCTGTTAATTCCAGCAGAGTTCCACGTAAGCTTTCATTGTCCCTAAAGAATACCAATTGATTGTGGGAACTTAACAGAAACATAACTCAAACGATCCTCATAATCTATTCTAGCAGTGACTTGTTTGATTCTTATCCCCTCCCCCAGCAGCATTATTATTCAACTCTATAAGCTTTTAAAAGTGAAAATCTAGTTAACTGAAGAGAGATCTATGTAAACAACTTCTATATTTTCTGGTTTCTGTGTGATCTGAAATAATTTAGTCAGTTATAATTATGGTACCTGCTGGTAATACATATCCAGTGGATTTAAAAGAAGCTGCCTTCCATTAAATAATCAGTGTATTGTCTTCTACGCTTGTTTTATTTTGAAAATGACTGGTGTAGTAATTTTTTAACACTTTTTAGCCTTCACATTTGAATATTTTTGGCTAAATGCAGTTAAATACTGCATGATGTTTATAATACATCAAAATGTGGACCCTTATTGAGAGTCAAGCAGCTGAAACATTAGCCTTGGCATTTCCTTTGACTAGCATACAGCATGTTACATATTCATTGTTCCTCTCTGGGCTCTGAGATATTGAAACAGCTTTTACATTGCATCTGCTCTTCCCATTGAGACCAGTGTTGAGTGGAGAAACCCACCGAGTTGTTAGAATCTAAGAACAGTTTGTATATTCACCAAAGTCTTGACCAGTTTATCTTTGTGGATCTTTTAGTGTTAAAAAGAGCTCCAAATGTTTGCTAGGAGGAAGGTACCATCAGTTAGTATATATTTTTTATCTTCACCAAATTGGTGGGTTTCATTGCCTTGGCAAGAATGCAGACTCTTTATTTATGTAATCTTTGTACTATCTTCTTACATTTTTCCCCCTAGGTTCATATTTAAGTGAATCTTCTACAGTCTTCTCAACTATCTCTGGTTGCTTCTTGAAATCAGAAAAATATTTGATGTTACATTCTTAAATAAGAATCCAAACTTAACTAATGTGCATCCTGGGTTTTCTGAGAAATTGGACTATTAATGTTCTTATTCAGACTAATTCATTATATGTTTTATGCAGGTTGGATTTTTTGGTATTTAACTAAAGGTTGCTGTAAAATTTATAGAGCAATGGGAAGTTACAGTGTGTCTTGTGATATTCAAAGTCATTTGCAGATTTGGATTGAGTTTAGAATCTAAAGATATTTAGCATTTCATCAAAGCACTGAAAGCAATGCACCAGGGTCTAAAATAACTTTAGTTCTAATAGTCGAAGCAGTGGTTTACGTTTATTTTAGAAAGTATATGCTCTATCCCTACCTCTTCAATTCCAGTTCATCTTGAGTAAGGCGGCTATCCTTCCAACTCTCATTCCCTTCAACCACTGGCATATATTTATGTCATGGAGACGTGTAAAAGCCATGAGGGACTTCTCAGGTGCTCCATCCATCCCTTGGATACTTCCTCAAGCCTCAGAGAGGATGTTTTTGCAGCATTGACATCGACCACTCCATTCTCCTGGAAATTCTTTCCTCTTTT
>NW_016831351.1:0-920 GCF_001698545.2 Rhinopithecus bieti | reverse complement strand
TAAATAAATATATTAATCTCCTAAAATATTATCCAGCTATCGAGCAACAGAAACTCTCCTATACCAATGATGGATGGGTCTGGAGGGAAACTGATGGGTCTGGAGGGAAATTCGACCTCAGTTATTCTTGGGACTCCTCACTCAGAGTTGTGCCTGAGTTCTGATTTTTGTATGTACCAGGACATAGGGGTATGGCCCTCTTTGGTCGTCAAGTCATCTACTCACAGTGGCTAATGCTGAGATAGCCACTGGCCCCTGTGCAGGACCCTTCAGGCCCAACAGCACTCTGATGATTCTGCAAAAATCCTCTGCTTAACATCCCACCCTCCTAGATTCCCCACCTCACCATTTCTCTCTGGGATCTTGCTGCCTTCCCATGCACACTGCCTAGGAGCCAGCCTGGGCTCTGCTACTCTGGAACTTTTCTTCTCTTATATCCAGGAAATCTCTTTTATAATCTGGAAAAACCCTTTTCCCTTCATGTCTCATCCAGGATGTTTCTTTTTCTTTACCAGCAAACTATCCTCCCTCTAAGGCTCAAGGCTGTTGCACGTTGGAAGGCTGAGGCATGTGGATGGCCAGGATTTCCAGACCAGACTGGGCAATGTGGTGAAGCCCTATCTCCATATATTTTTAAGTGTTATAGGGAATGTCAGTTTTCTTCCAGGCTTTCTGCCCTGCTACAAACCTCCTAGTAGCCAAGAGGGCCTGAACCAGCTGCTTGATGGCAGGAAAGAAAAGGAGGAATGTACAGTAAGAAAAAATAGTCTCCTGAAATATTATCCAGCTATAAAGCAACACAAACTCTCTTATATCACTGATAGAAGAGTAAATTTGTACAACCACTGTGGCAGGGTTTGTCACGATCTATTAAAGTTGAATATAGTCATATCAGGAATATCACCTGTAGGTATGTATCC
>NW_016831350.1:0-300 GCF_001698545.2 Rhinopithecus bieti | reverse complement strand
CTTTTCCTCTCTTTACACATGTATCTCAATGCTCAGGATGGTATCCTTCACATAGTAGGTGCTCTGTAAGTATTGCTCAAATTAATGGAGGGATAACAGGAGCTCTGTATAACTTAGTAGATTGTAACATTGCCTCTTCAAGAGGCTCTGAGACACAGACAACTCTAAAGAGTACAGGTAGATGTACTCTTTAGAATTTTTGAAAGTGACTTCAGGTGGTATACTTTTGTTTTGTTTTGTTTTCATTTTGATGTAGAAAGAAGAATGTGAAAGTCTTAAGGGAATAGTTGTCATGGAGCC
>NW_016831349.1:0-357 GCF_001698545.2 Rhinopithecus bieti | reverse complement strand
ATCTGTTTTAAAAATTATTTATAGGCCGGGCAAGGTGGTTCGCGCCTGTACTCCCAGCAGTTTGGGAGGCCGAGGCAGGAGGATCATGAGTTCAGGAGACCGAGACCATCCTGGACAACATGGTGAAACTCCGTCTCTACTAAAGATACAAAAATTAGCTGGGCGTGGCGGCACGCACCTGTAATCCCAGCTACACAGGAGGCTGAGGCAGGAGAATCGCTTGAACCCAGGAGGCGGAGATTGCAGTGAGCCGAGATCATGCCACTGCACTCCAGCCTGGGCGACAGAGCGAGACTCCATCCTCACCCCTCAAAAAAATATAAAGACAATGTCAGTTATGCCACACATAGATTGTTT
>NW_016831348.1:0-306 GCF_001698545.2 Rhinopithecus bieti | reverse complement strand
TTATGTCTATATTTTGTACGTATATCTATTATACGTATTATGTCTGCATTTTATACCTATATCTATCATGTCTATATTTTATATCTATATCTGTTATATCTATTATGTCAATATTTTATCCCTATATCTATTATATCTATTATATCTATATTTTATACCTATATCTATTATATCTATTATGTCTATATTTTATACCCATACCTTTTATGTCTGTGTTTTATACCTATATCTATTATATGAATTATGTCTATATTTTATACCTATATCAATTATGTCTATATTTTATACCTATATCTATTGTTTCTA
>NW_016831347.1:0-352 GCF_001698545.2 Rhinopithecus bieti | reverse complement strand
TCAGGGGTGTACCCCACCATGTGAGGTGTGGTGTGTTGATCTGCACCTAGTGTGGGATGTATCCCATTTTCGCTACTCAGTGGTCAGGGACCCACTTGAGCAGGCAGTCTGTCCGTTCTCAGATCTCAACCTCCGTGCTGGGAGATCCACTGCTCTCTTCAAAGCTGTCAGACAGGGTCATTAACATCTGCAGAGGTTTCTGCTGCTTTTTTTTTTTTTTTTTTTGCTATGTCCTGTCCCCAGAAGTGGAGTCTACAGAGACAGGCAGGCCTCCTTGATCTGCTGTGGGTTCCACCCAGTTCGAGCTTCCTGGTGGCTTCGTTTACCTACTTAAGCGTCAGCAATGGGGGCG
>NW_016831346.1:0-2494 GCF_001698545.2 Rhinopithecus bieti | reverse complement strand
ACCTGAGATGATACCTACGTATGCATGTACACATGCATGTGTGTGCATGTGTGTATGTGCGTGTACGCGTGTCCATGTGCAGGTGTATATGCATGTATGTGTGCATGCGTACGTGTGTATATGTGTTTGTGTGTGTGCGTATATGCGTGTGTATGCATGTATGTGCATATGTGTGCATGCACATGTATGTATGCACACATGTGCATGCACGTGTGCACGTGCATACACGTGTATGTGTGTGTGCACATATGCACACGCTTGTGTGCATGTTTAGGTATGTGTATGCATGTGTATGCATGTGTGTGCACACAGATATACCTTTTCCTTTCATAGAGGCTGTTTTGAGTATTGCTGTTAGGCAGTGACAACTTTCCCTTTCCTCAGTCAGAAAATGGGTAGCTCATTATTAATAAAGATGAGCATCCAATATCAGGAATCCCTAAAGACAATTGAAATTGTCATATTAAATCAATAAATTCCGAAACGAAGATAGTGTTCTGTACTATGTGTTCACATTGAACTGTCTTAAAAATTGGTGTGAATGTTTCCCACTTATTGGAAATCACATGACTAGTTTAAGCGAAAACGTGGAATATTAATTCTGTCTTCAGACGACTTTTGCATATTTATGATTGATCTGTTCTGCTGTTCTGGAAGCTCTGAAAGCCACTCTGTCTTACCCTAGCTGGTGCCACGGTTGTGAGAATTCAGGGAAACAAGGTGTCTGCCAGTTTAAGTATTTTAGATCTCAAGCTGCCTCTTTTCTGCACCATAAACCAACCTTAAAGAAAGACACAGTGTGACTTGCAGTGGATTCTATCAGTTTTATTTTCTGTGGCTGAATCATCACTCTCCATTGTGAATTCATGTTATTTTCAGATCGTCTTCATAACACAGGGAGGTTCTCCAGTGTTGAGTGCAGGTTCAGTGAAAGCACTCACACTGTTACTACGGACTTAAACAGACTTGTTTTCTGAGTTGACAACTCTGGAGTCAGGCATTCAGTGTCCGCCCATCACTTCACTTGGTTCCGAGTTCTCGGTGCCCTCCCGCTCTCCTCCCCCTGCACTGTTATTTCTGTCTTATCTTCTTTTTGATTCATAGGCCCTCGGCAGATGTGTGTTGGGGCAGGTGTCTGCTGTGAATCTTCGATAACCTTGGGAGAGAACTTTTCTTTGGAGCAAGACCCCTCTCAATAAACTTTCAGTAGCCCGCGTATCATCTGTTGTGTGAACTACTTGTGGAAAATGTTCAGCATTTTCCTTGGATTTTGGCCGATCTTTCTCCACCTGCCAGTTTCGTCTCGGTGCCATGTCTGTACCTCACCAACCCCGTTCCAGCCCTGGTTACAAGTAATTGAAGCAGAGCTCTGCAGATGAGAGAGTGTGTGTCGCCCCCCGAGTTCCCTTCCTGGCCTCTGAGTGTGGTTGTGTTTTGTTCCGAGGGACGACTCTGAGGCTCCTGGCCCCTGTTTTGGAGCACCCCACACCAAAGTGGGTGTAAAATGAAAATGGGTGTATGCTGTATTATTATAATTCATAGAGCGGATGATAAAAATGCTTGAATCTGAACAGCAGCTGAAAATGAGGACATGGTACCAGTTTGGATGTTGGACGACCTTTTTGAAAAAAGCTTTCATCATACTTTAGAAACCGTGCGTGTACTGTTTTGTATTTCATACTTAGAATCTGTACAGTGTGTGTTGTATGAATGTGTTGTATGAGTGTGTTGTGTTGTATGTGAGTTGCATGGGTTGTATGTGTGTTGTGTGTGTATATTGTGTTCAGCTGCATTGATTGTATGAGTGTTGTGTGTTGTATGAGTGTGTCGTACGTGTGTTTGTGAGTTGCATGTGTTGTGTGTTGTATGAGTGTTGTGTGTTGTGAGTGCATTCTACATGTATTTGTGTTGAGTTGCATGTGTTGTGTGTATGTTGTATGTGTTATATGTTGCATGAGTGTGTTGTACATGCATGTTGTGTTGTGCGTGAGTTGCATGTGTTGTATGTGTTGTATGAGTGTGTTGTATGTGTATGTTGTGTTGCGAGTTGCATGTATTGTGTGTATGTTGTATGAGTGTTGTGTTGTATGAGTGTGTTGTACGTGAATGTTGCATTGAGTTGCGTGTGTTGTGTGTGTTGTACGTGCATGTTGTGTTGAACGTGAGTTGCATGTGTTGTACGTGAGCTGTATGAATGTGTTGTTTGTGTATGTGGTGAGTTGTATGTATGGTGTGTATGTTGTGTGAGTGTTGTGTGTGCGTGTTATGTTGTGTGTTGTATGAGTGTTGTGTGTTGTATGAGTGTGTTGCATGTGCATGTTGTATATGAGTTGTGTGTTGTGTATGTATGAGTGCTGTACGAGTGCATTGTAGGTGCGTGTTGTATTGTATGTGAGTTACGTGCGCTGTATGTGTGTATGAATGTGTTGTACGTACATGTGTTGTGAGTTGGATGTATTGGTGATGTGTTGCGTGAGTGTGTTATAAATGCCTA
>NW_016831345.1:0-789 GCF_001698545.2 Rhinopithecus bieti | reverse complement strand
CCTCGGAAAGGCCTTTCTAAAAGCAAACCCATCCCTGAGCTGAGACAGGTGATTTAGGGGTGAGGGGAGCACAGAGGACTCACTGCACAATCCCGAAGTGATCAATGTTGTTGTAGTTTCCAACAGGCTCAGGCCCCATGTCCTCTGGCAGCCCAGCTCGGTGTCCCTGTAACCCAGAGGGAGCCTTGGTGAGGGGTCCAAGGTAAAGGGTGCAAGGGCCTGGGGGTAGTGGCCACCCATCACCACCCTGTGCTCCTAGGGAGCCCAGGATCCTTTGACCAGGGTGCACTGGAAGAGGCCTCCCTGCAAGGAGCAGACCGACCTGTACCTTCTCATACTTCATAATGATGTCCTCTCGCTTCTGTGCCCACAAACTGTCTGCATCCTCTGCAATTTCCATCCTGTGAGCCAAAAATCGTCTAAAAGTTACATTGTACTAGAGAGCTTCAGAGAAAACCTGAACTGTTCCCGCCAGGCTCCCAGATGCTGGCTGGCTGTGTAACCCCCATTCCACCACTGCCCCCGGGTAAAAAGGAGCCAGACCCAGTGGCCCACACCTGCATGAATCTCTGGAGTCTCCAGTCCCAAGCAGGGGTGGGCATCATCCCAAGGACTTGAGGACAGTGAAACCTCGACAGAGAGTCCCGTCATCCCCAAATGCCATGAAATGGGGACACACCTGTCCCAGCAGGTTGAATAGTGTCCACCTGACAAGGGTGAAGGGCCCATGATGGGCTATTCCAGGGATGTGGAGGGAGACTGGGGTCAGCGATCAGAGGTCTCTGTACA
>NW_016831344.1:0-1248 GCF_001698545.2 Rhinopithecus bieti | reverse complement strand
ATTGCTTTTGGTGTTTTAGTCATGAAGTCCTTGCCCATGTCTATGATTTGAATGGTATTACCTAGGTTTTCTTCTAGGGTTTTTATGGTTTTAGGTCTATCGTTTAAGTCTTTAATCTATCTTGAATTACTTTTTGTATAAGGTGTAAGGAAGGGATCCTGTTTCAGCTTTCTACATATGGCCAGCCAGTTTTCCCAGCACCATTTATTAAATAGGGAATCCTTTCCCCATTTCTTGTTTCTGTCAGGTTTGTCAAAGATCAGATGGTTATAGATGTGTGGTGTTATTTCTGAGGCCTCTGTTCTGTTCCATTGGTCTATATATCTGTTTTGGTACCAGTAATATGCTGTTTTGATTACTGTAGCCTTGTAGTATAGTTTGAAGTCAGGTAGTGTGATGCCTCCAACTATGTTCTTTATGCTTAGGATTGTCTTGGCAATGTAGGCTCTTATTTGGTTCCATATGAATTTTAAAGTAGTTTTTTTCCAATTCTGTGAAAGTCATTGGTAGCTTGATGGGGATGGCACTGAACCTATAAATTACCTTGGGCAGTATGGCCATTTTCATGCCTTTGATATTGATTCTTCCTATCCATGAGCATGGAATATTCTTCCATTTGTTTGTGTCCTCTTTTATTTCGTTGAGCAGTGGTTTGTAGTTTTCCTTGAAGAGGTCCTTCACATCTCACATCCCTTGTAAGGGTGGATTCCTAGGTATTTTATTCCCTTTGTAGCAATTGTGAATGGGAGTTCACTCATGATTTGGCTCTCTGTTTGCCTATTAATGATGTATAAGAATGTTTGTGATTTTTGCACTTTGATTTTGTGTCCTGAGACTTTGCTGAAGTTGCTTGTCAGCTTAAGGAGAATTTGGGCCGAGACGATGGGGTTTTCTTTTTTTTTATTATTATTATACTTTAAGTTCTAGGGTACATGTGCACAACGTGCAGGTTTGTTACATATGTATACATGTGCTATGTTGGTGTGCTGCACCCATTAAACTCGTCATTTACATTAGGTATATCTCCTAATGCTATCCCTCACTTCCCCCCACAATAGGACCCGGTGTGTGATGTTCCCCTTCCTGTGTCCAAGTGATCTCACTGTTCAATTCCTACCTATGAGTGAGAACATGTGGTATTTGGTTTTCTGTTCTTGCGATAGTTTGCTCAGAATGACAGCTTCCAGCTGCATCCATGTCCCTACAAAGGACATGAACTCATTCTTTTTTATGGCTGCATAGTATTCC
>NW_016831343.1:0-357 GCF_001698545.2 Rhinopithecus bieti | reverse complement strand
TTGGGTCGCTTGACAGGATACATAGGGCACTTGAGGAAATGTCGGGGAAAGCTATTCTGTGGTCTCAAGGGAGGGTTGGAGAGATGCTCCCGAAAACGTGAAGGCCAAAGGAATTCCCTCCGTCCAAAAAGCCATATTCATTTGAATCCCCACTGCCCAAGAAGCCATATTCATTTCTAGCCTGCAGCCTGTGGGAGAATCTGGCTTTCTATAGACTCCCTCCTGAAATTAGCTCTTGTTCCATTCAATCAAAATAGGAGAATTGCCTGGCACGGTGGCTCATGCCTCTAATACCAGCAGTTTGGGAGGTTGAGTCTTGCAGATAACAAGGTCAAGAGTTCGAGACCAGCCTGGCCA
>NW_016831342.1:0-856 GCF_001698545.2 Rhinopithecus bieti | reverse complement strand
TGCCCTGAGATGGGGAGCCAGCTTGGGCCAGCCGGACCCAATGACTCTGTCCTCAGGAGCCCTGGATGGAGGCGTCCACTTCGGCTTCTCTGATGACAAGCACACTTCCTCCGGACACTTCTTCCGAGTGACGGCCCAGAAGCAAGTGCTCCTCTCGCTGGAGGGCAGCCAGACACTGACTGTCTGCCCAGGTGGGTGTGCTGATTGTGGGCATTCCTGGGTGTGCCAGGAGCTGGGGCAGAGCTGAGGGTGGCACGCCAGGGTCACGCTGCCTCTCTGCAGACACAGGCCTGGGCCTGGATCTCAAAGGGTGATGGCCCCTTTTGCCTCTGGCAGGGTCCATCCAGCCACTCAGCAGCCAGAGCCTCAGAGCCAGCTCCAGCGCAGGCACCGGCCCCCAGCTCCTGCTCTACGGTGTGGTCCTGGGCCCCCAGCTGGGCCGGCTGTTCCATGCCCAGCAGGACAGCATGGGGGAGGACATGGTGAACTTCATTCAGGCAGAGGTAAGAGCCCCACTCTGCAGCCACCACTCAGATGCCCACAGCCTCAGGTGGCCGCTGTGCCACGGACATCATGTGGATATGGGTGCAGGTTCCAGCATCGCTGGCAGCAGACGCTCCCGGTCCTGCCATGGTCCAGGCCCTGGTGTCCTGCCCCCCAGGAGCCACCAGGCTGGCAGGGCAAGTTCATGTTCCCAGAAGGAGAAAGAAGGATGCAGGAAGTTGGGGATACAGGGCCCTAGAGCAGGGCTGGGGTCTTGGGGTGTGGCTTCCAGAAGAAAGCTACAGCCAGACCCAAGGGTCTGGAGAGGGGGCACCATGTGGGAGCACTAGTGGCACCCTAGTAGCTGGGTCCA
>NW_016831341.1:0-1623 GCF_001698545.2 Rhinopithecus bieti | reverse complement strand
CCTAGTTTATTGAGAGTTTTTAGAATGAAGGGTGTTGAATTTTGTCGAAAACTTTTTCCGCATCTATTGAGATAAACGTGTGGTTTTTGTCATTGGTTCTGTTTATGTGATGGACTGCGTTTATTGATCTGCGTATGTTGAACTAGCTTTGCATCCCAGGTATGAAGCTGACTTCATCGTGGTCGATAAGCTTTTTGATGTGCTGCTGGATTCGGTTTCCCAGTATTTTATTGAGGATTTTTGAAATGATGTTCATCAAGGATATTGGCCTGAAATTCTCTTTTTTTATTGTGTCTCTGCCAGGTTTGGGTATCAGGATGATGCTGGCCTCATAAAATGAGTTAGGAAGGATTTCCTCTTTTTCTATTGTTTGAAATAGTTTTAGAAGGAATGGTACCAGCTCCTCTTTGTACCTCTGGTAGAATTCAACTGTGAAAAGAAGGCCTGGTCCTGGACTTTTTTGGGTTGGTAGGCTATTAATTATTGCCTCAAATTCAGAACATATTATTGGTCTATTCAGGGATTCGCCTTCTTCATGGTGTAGACTTGGGAGGGTGTATGTGTCCAGGAATTTATCTATTTCTCCTAGATTTTCTAGTTGATTTGCGTGGAGGTGTTTATAGTATTCTCTGATGGTAGTTTGTATTTCTGTGAAATCAGTGGTGATATTCCCTATATCATTTTTATTGCGTCTGTTTGATTCTTCTCTCTTTTCTTCTTTATTAGTCTGGCTAGCGGTCTATTTTGTTGGTCTTTTCAATCCTGGATTATTTGATTTTTGAAGAGCTTTTCGTGTCTCTGTCTCCTTCAGTTCTGTTCTGATCTTAGTTATTTCTTGTCTTCTCCTAGCTTTTGAACTTGTTTGCTCTCACTTCTCTACTTATTTTAATTTTGATGTTAGGGTGTCAATATAGAGCTTTCCTGTTTTCTCTTGTAGGCATTTAGTGCTATAAATTTCCGTCTACACACTGCTTCACTGCTTAAAATTGTTCCAGAGATTCTGGTGCATTGTGTCTTCTTTCTAATAGTTAGCTCTTCTTCCTGCATGACTGCATCGATACCGTTACTATTATGTAATGCCCTTCTTTCTCCCTTTTGACCTTTGTTGGTTTACATTTTGTTTTATCAGAGATTAGGATCGCAACTCCTGCTTTTTTTTTTTTTTTTTTTTTTTTTTTTTTTTTTTTTTTTTTTTTTTTTTTTTTTTTTTTTTTTTTTTTTTTTTTTTTAAATATTTTTTTTTTTTTTTTTTTTTTTTTGCTTTCCATTTGCTTGGTAAATATTTTTCCATCCCTTTATTTTGAGCTTAGATGTGTCTTTGCACATGATATGGGTCTCCTGAATATAGCACACTGATGGGTCTTGACTCTTTATCCAATTTGCCAGTCTGTGTCTTTTAATTGGGGTATTTAGCCCATTTACATTTAAGGTTAATATTGTTATGTGTGAATTTGATCCATCACAATGATGTTAGCTGGTTGTTTTACCCCGTAGTTGATGCAGTTTCTTCATAGTGTCGATGTTCTTTACAATTTGGTATGTTTTTGCAGTGACTGATACTGGTTGTTCCTTTCCATGTTTAGTGCTTCTTTCAGGAGCTCTTGTAAGGAAGGCCTGGTGGTG
>NW_016831340.1:0-327 GCF_001698545.2 Rhinopithecus bieti | reverse complement strand
GAGGGCCTGTGAAGTCTCCTGATGCATAGAGGACTGTGGGGCAAGTTTGTCCTCTCCTAAGAGAAAGAATTAGGTTCGAAATGCGAACTGTGACAGGACACCAAGCCTGTACCTGGGAATCAGATCTGTGTTGGGTTGATGGAGACAGCTGCCAAAGTCCAGAGAGAGGCTGCACAAGTCTCCAGTGATATGGGGAGCAAAGGTCTTTTCAATATTTGGCCACATCTTGATGGTGGCCCTCCAGATCAGAAATGCATTGCCTGATGGAACAGGAAACCATGCCAGGGCATTTTCTTAAAGATAAACCATGAGAGCTTTCAGTTGAAT
>NW_016831339.1:0-4275 GCF_001698545.2 Rhinopithecus bieti | reverse complement strand
AAAGACGGAGCCTTAGTTCCTATAGTTTACAGTTCCAAGGACGGGCTGGCAGGGACCCAGAGAGAAACAATGGACTCAGGACCAAGCCTGGAGCCTCCAGCACCCTTGTAATCTGGGGAAGTCCAGCTGCCCAGGAGGGGGCATGTTTCCCTTCTGCCAGGGGATGAAAGAGAAAGCTGTGTTCTCCCAGGCTGCGTGTGTAACTTGATCCCATGATTGAATTAGTGGAGTGAGAAATTAGGTGAGTGACAGAAATCCTCTATGATAAATAAGCAATAAAGTGGAACACTAAACAATATTATAACCAATAAATACCTAAGGACATAAACATAACCTAAAGTGCAAGTGGTTAAATCAAGTTGGCCAAGAGTTGAGATTCTGCCCATCTGGGTTTTGAGCAATTAACAGTCAGTGTCTACGGTAGGAGTTGAGACTGAGCAGCCATGGGATTTGGTGGCTTCTCAAACGGGAAGCCCAGAATCCTTCTCTATGGAGTGCTGGGAGTTCTCTGGAGTCAAGCTTGTCCCTTACACACACCTTTCCTCCTTACCCTTCCCTGCTCCCAGCTTTGGGGGACCTGAGATGCTCCTGGACCAGTGGCCGCCATTGGTAAGCATCTGAGCTCCGATGGGGATGAGGCCACGTTATTATGAACTGTGGTGCTCGCCAGGAAGCACGTCCAAAGCCCTGCAGGAAAAGGAAGTGCAGAGCCCAGGATCTGAGGTCTGATAGTTTGACCCTTTATGGGGGGAAAGAGAATCCTTGGGAAGTTTCCGCTCAGGGATCAATGTGTAAAAAGCGCTTAGGATTTTAGATTACAAGGTTACTATTTATTTTCTCAAGGAGTACATTCTTCTGAGCAGAGCCAGTGGCTAGAGAACCACAGCCGAGTGGAGAGGACAGGGAGAGGGCCCTGGGAACTCAGGCTGCTTGTTGGTGCAGGCGGGGACTTCCCCCAACACCCTGGTCACAGCCTGCAGGGCCCTGGCCCAGAAGAAACCAGATGGGTCTGAGGGGAGAGCAATCCCCTTGGCATCTCTGGGTGGTCAGAGTTTCCTTTCTAATCCCCATTGAGATCACCACTGAGACTTCCCTGTCACTGTTTGTGTAACCTTTAGCAGAGTGCAGTGGCTGTGGAGAGTGGTTCCTATTCCTGCCTGGAATCCTGTGAAACTCAATCAGTGGGTGCTGGAGCTGGAGCCACAGGCCATCAGGGCAGCCCTGTGGCTGCCTGCCCTCTCCGCCTGTCACAGAGGGGCTGGATCCAGTGACAAGACTCTCTCTAATGAACCTTTAAGGCTCCTCTGAGCCTTCTTCTCCACTAGGCCTCAACCTTGGTCTCCAGCTCCTACCTGCCAGCTCTGCATTGCCCAGTTTTAGGAAAGAATCCTGCTACATCATTTTAGGGAGAATCCTGCTGTCCTTGGGACCTGATCACCCTTGACATCTGATCAGGTTCCTCATGCCTCACCTTTGATGTCTAAGGCTGTGTCCTGCCTTTAGCAAGAATCCTGTCTGGTCAGTTTATCCAGAAACCCCTACCTTTGATGTCTCTGCTTAGTAATTTTTTCCTCACCAGCTTCCACACCCTGCTCCTTGGTTATAAATCCACACATGCTCTTTTTATATTTGGACTTGAGCTCACTCTGTCTTATTGTGAGAATGTTGACCCCATTACAATTGTCTCAAGTCATCTCAACCAAGGCCAGGCTTCCAGCAGTGAAGCTCCTCATCCCCCTGTCTGTGATGCCATCACTGGACTGCCTGCAGGCACCACCAGTTCAGCATGTCTGTTGCTACAGTCATCATTTTGCCCACAGACCTGCCCCTAATGGAGAGCATGAAATGTAGGTTGGATTCGGAAGGAAAGGGCTGTGCTCCACGTGTCACATGGCAGTTGTAGACACCAGCAGAAACCACACAGTTGATGGCGGAGGAGATTTGCCCTCTCTGGACACCACATGGGGTGGACTGTGGGTCTCTGTCGGGAGGGGTGTTCAGAGCATCCTGTATGCATCAGTTACCTGCTGCTGCATCAGAAGCCACCCCGAATCTTCCTGGCTGAAAGCAACATGATGTGTGGATTCTCATGACTCTGGAGCTGTCCGCGGCTCTTCCGCTGGTCTTGCTGGGTTCACTTGGGGGCTGCATTCAGCTGGGGTAGGCTGGGAATGTGCTCAGCGGGGATGGTGGGCATCTCTTTCCAGGCGGTCTTTCATCCTCAAGAAGGTAAGAGGATACTTTTACAGGAAGTCGCTGCCCATGATCGCATTTCAGGAGCCCAGCTCCCAGGAGCGGCCTGGCCCCCGCGAATTGCAGCATGTCTATGCCAGTCCACTATAAAGTTGCTATTTTTCACCTTATCATTAACAAATATTGCACAAAACAACACTGTGAAATGTAATTATATCCTACTTCTTACCAAATGTTCACTTTCTAGCTTTAGCATATGATGATAATTGTTGCTTGAATCGATTGTTATTATGACTGGTGTGAAAGGGCTGTTTCTAAGGTTATCATTTCTCCTACATTTCTCAGTGGCATTCATTCTACTGTAAGGAAAAGCTCTCTTTTCTCCTATCTGCCTAGCTATCTACCTGCCGACCTATTTGCCATGTATCCCTCCATAGATCTATCTGACTCATGCTTTCTTATTTTATCCAATGAGTTACGCTGTTATCGCTAATTATTGCAATGTGTAAATTCTCTCAGAACTGGCTACTGGGGGCCCCATCGAGCTGCTTCCTGCATTCTTGTGACACGTTTTAATCACTATTTGAGTCTATTTTTACTTTGTGATGTAACAAGAAGTTCCAGATGTATCTTTCACTTTTCTGATCCAACCTTAGAATCAGTGGCTAGAACCTGCTGTGAGTTTAGAAAGCAACGCCCAAGTGCAGCCTGTGCTCATTGCTCCTGGATTGCCATGGGGCCTCGGTCCGTGCTTCTCAACCTGGGGCAGAGGCACCAAATGTGCTTCCCAGAGCACACGTCGGAATGTCTGGGACATTGTTGGTTGTCACTCCTTGGGAGGAGGTGATGCTGTCATTTTGGGGATAGAGAGCTTGGATGCTGATAAACATCAGGCAATGTGCAGCACAGCGCCCAGAGGCAGAGTGATTAGGCCCAAAATGTCAAGAGTGGGGAGGGTGAGGGGCCTTGTTCCAGGCCTCCTCCATGGGACAGAGCTATGAAGTCCACACATGAACATACCCACGTGTTGATATTTATTTTTACATTATCTGTCTCTATGTTATAAACCATAAGTTAATACTGACCTCACTTCCAACACTGTGAGATTCATTCTGGTTCTTCCCTTTCCAAAGTTGTGGCTGCTTTGTTTGACAGTTAAAAACCTGGATCCCATCCATTATCATTAACATGCAGTCAGCCTCTGTATCCTTGGGTTCCACCTTTTTGAATTCAACCAAGTTCAGATAAAACACATTTTTTAACAAATGCATGTGTACTGAACATGGACAGACTTTTATCTTGCCATTTTTCCCTAAGTTATACAGCATAACAAGTATACACGTAGCATTTACATTGTCTGAGGTAGTATAAGTAACCTAGAGATGATTTACAGCATACGGGAAGATGTGCATGGGTTATATGCATATGTTACACCGTTTTATATGAGGGACTTGAGTATCCGTGGATTTTGGCATAGCAGGGAGGTCCTAGAACCAATCCCTCATGGATACCAATGGATGACTGTATTTACTTAACTTCCTCAATACTAGAATTTACAGAAAGCGAAACAATATTCCAGATGAATGTTTCTTATTTCCACAGGACACCTTTTCCGAAGGTAGCTGATAAATGTTAGCCATTCCCCTCAAAAATCAAAGTGTAGGAATTTCAGAATAATTGATTAAAGTTTGAAGATAAAAAGTCAGGTGGCTTACTGCAGGCATTTTATGAGTTTTAATGAATATTATAATGTGCATTGATAGTTCCAAAAGGAGGCTTTGGTATACAAAATAATTTCAATGTTTGTTCAAGGAATTAAAAAAATATAATTAGGAGCACACATTAACTCATACAGCGGCATTTGTGCTGCATGCAACAGTGCAAAATGCAGTTTTAGATCTGTTTTAGTCTGCAAATGGTTCTTTCAGATTTTGCCATGAACATAGTTTTATGCTTGTGAGGAAATTCAATGCAGGAAAATACCTATTCAGCAGGTTTCCTTCATAATAATCCACCTTTGTATGAGACCATGTGTGTGAGACTGTGTGTGTGTGTGATTGTATCTGTGTGACTCTGTGTGTG
>NW_016831338.1:0-3843 GCF_001698545.2 Rhinopithecus bieti | reverse complement strand
ATGTGTGTGATTGTGTGTGGAACTGTGTGTATGTGTGTGTGACTGTGTGTGTGTGTGCATGTACTTGGACAAGTGGCTGGGCATCAATACCTCCTCTGGAGTCTGAAAGCTGTCCAGCTGCCCACTACTGGTCCCCTAATGAGCCTGGCTTATCCCCATTCAGCATCTCCTGCATTCCCCTAGAGCACCCCATTGCCCTTCTCTAGGATCTCTGAGTTCGCACTGCAGTATTTGTTATCATCTTCAGGAGCTCAGCAACACTGTGGATTCTTCCCAAGGTAACAATGCACTGGAGATGCCCCCACTTTACCTCCTCTCCTGTCTACCTTTGAGCACACCCTACTCCAAGGCATCCTTTATTCATGACACTCCCAGGGCAAGAAGGAAAGTAAAATATTTTTATCAATCATCTCTGTGCCTCTATGTGTGCTTCCTGTGTTCTAGGCAGGGGCACACTGTCTACTTGCTCAGTGCTGTGGTCCCAGCCCTGGCACAGGGTTCAGTAAGGAATTAGTTGAGTGAATTAATGGATCCTCCAACAATCTCTATGAAATGTGTTTCCATATTTTGCAGATGAGAAGCTTGCAACAAAAAGTGTCAGGGCAGAGTCTGATGCAAGCACACAGGACCCCACACTGTGATGTCATCAGAGCTGAGCCCTGCCTGGGATCTTGGAGCTCTCCAGCGATGTCTTCTCTGTAAGGGTGGACATTGGATACATGTATGCATTCAGTCAAAAGAGAGGTATGGTGTGCCTGCTGTATGTCAAGAATTATTTTCTCATCAGCAAGAGTACACCTCTCTATTTGGAGATATGTGAAGAACAAAGTGACAATGTGTACGAGGTCCTTTCCAAGCTGCTCGGCACAGAGAAGCCCTGGAGAAAGGGTGACAGTGTTGCTGGTGGGGGCTCTGCTGGCTGGGTTCCAGGACACTGTCTCTGGGACACCCTGTGCTTCCTGCCACCCTCCCTAGGGTGATTTCTTATCCTTCCCCAGTTGCATTTTGATATTTTATCCCAAGCTTTTGTCATTTTTCAAAAGATCCAAAGGTCATCTTAACTCTTGCCATAAGAAATGACAGTTGTAACAAACAGTTGTAGAGTTATCACAACCTCACGGGTGCTACCTGCAAGGTGTTCACATGACATTATCTCATTCCCACTGAGAAAGTCTCTGATACACCCATAAAGGCATTTCATCCAATGTGTATATTCAGTGTCTTCCATGGTCCAGGGATTGTTCATAAGCACTTTACAGATAATGGGACGAATACAGTATTGCCTTTACCCAGCTTGTAGTCAGATAATATCCTACCTAGAAAGAGCGACCTGAAAAGACCACTCTGAAGATATGACATGGGAGTTGCATTCTGCAGGAGGAGAAGCAGCCAACTGCGGAAACCCAAGGGAGGGGATTTTCTGGCCAAAAACACAGCATGAACTAACCCTGAGGAGGAAATGATCTTAACCTGTGGAAGCTCCTGAATTGATCATCAAGGACCAGCAGGAATGAGAGATACAGAGACTGGGTTTGGTGATGAGCAGATGTCAGTTTCTTATGCATCATGCTGAAGAATTTATATTTTATTCCAAGTCTAATGAGAAGCCTTTGAAAGGTTTTACCGGGAAATGACATGACACCTTGTAAGTTATTCGAAGGCTGGCATGGCCACAGGGAAGGAACAGGCTTCTAGTTGGTGAGAATGGGAGGGTGGAGAACAGCCAGGAGGACATTGCAGTCACCCAGGAAAGGGAGGACAGTGACCTGGGCCCATGCAGTGGCCCAGAGGTGGTGGAGCTCAGAAGACTCAGGATGCCTGTGAGAGGCAGTGAGGCAGGACTTGCTGAGGGCTGGGGTGAGGGCATAGTGGGAGGAAAGAAGAGAACTCCAGCCCTGGTGTGGGCACGTGGCATGACAATTACTGAACTAGAGGAGACATGAGGATAAGCAGATGGTCAGGACCTGGGTCTCAGGAAGGAACCGAGAGCTGTCCTCAGGAGATTCTTGGGACATCATGCATAGAAGACTGTGGATCTAAAATATCAACCCCTGTGTCCAGCCTAGAGGGGCCAGATTTCATTAGAGTGCAGAGGAGGGTCTTCTTCCTTTTGCTAATGGACTTCATTATGAATGGTACCACAATGGCTTTTGATTATAAAATGTTTTAAGTACCTTCTTTGCCAGTCATATTTGGAAAAAGAAAACATTAGTCATTTTTTTTTTAATGGAGTCTCACTCTATCTCCAGGCTTCAGTGCAGTGGCGCGATCTTGGCTCACTGCAGCCTCCGCCTCCCGGGTTCAAGCAATTCTGTCTCAGCCTCCCGAGTAGCTGGGACTACAGGCGCTTGCCACCACGCCCAGCTAAGTGTGTCACTCATGGCATTGAAGGCATCTGAGAAGGATGCCTGAGTTGTATCAGATTTGGCAGGAATGGTGGGCTTTGGGGCCCTGAGAGATGGAGGGTGTCTGAGGGGAACTAAGTGAAAAGAGGCTTGCAGACTGGGCAACCTCCTCACTGCATGATAAAAGAGGGGACGATATGCTGAAACATCACACGTGAAGATGAACACATCACAAAGAGAATGCTCAAATGCAGCAGATAAACCACAAAGCTACAGGGCAATTCCTGTGCCCGCGGCCACCTGCCCTGTAAATTCTGCTCAGTTCATGAGTTTGCAGAGAACCTCTGGGTTCTGCATGCGCCACTTCACCACAGTGACCACCAGAGGGCAGCATTCACCCACGGATGACCAGCCCTTCCGGCGCCTCTACTCCAGCCTCACCCTGGGGAGCAGGCTCCGAAGGTAAACCTGGGGCTGTCGTAGCATCTGCCGTTGAGAAAGGGGTTTTGCAAACTAAGCACTCCCTGAGTGCCATGTGGATTCTGCAGAGGCCTGTCTGCTTGGCTGTGTCCTCGCTGTCCTGGGCTACCTGGGTATAAGGGCTTTTTATTGATCAGAGCAATGGCCACTAGATGGCACATCTTCCTGTTCCTGCACCTCTCCCCAGGGCCCCCGCTGGATCTTTTCAGAAAGGAGAGAGAGGCCCAGAAGTGACTCTCTCGGAAGACAGGGACCTTCTCAAGGTGGGCAACAATGAACGTGTGCACACTCTTGTGGACAAGTCTGATTTCTATCCTGTCTTCCACTCTCTGCCTTCTCACCCCTTTCCTGGTGCTCTCTCTCTTGCTCCCTGCCCCTTTCTCAAACTACCCATCTCCTTCTTTTTCATGGTCATCTTAGTCAGTCGGAGGCGTGAATACCAGGGAAAAACTACGTTTGCTGCTGTGGTTAAGACGAACACATGATCCACTACTGAAAAACAGTTTCCCATCCAAGGTGAGGTGCCTGTGGACAAGATTCACCTGAGTCCAGATCTGATGAGCCTGCAAACAGGGGAAAACCCTTAATGATACCTGCTCGGGCCTGGTGCTTATACTCTGCTCCAAAGAGCTTTATTTTTTCCCGTCAAACATCATATCACCACCATCACCACTATATCATCAATATCACCATGATCTTCACAACTACTGCCACTTCCATAACCACCATCACTATCACCAGCACCACCACCACCTTCCCCACAACAATCATTACCACCATCATCATTATCTTTACCACTCTCACCATTGCTACCACTCCCATGATCACCATCACCATCACCACCACCATGATCACCATCACCACCATCGATCACCATCACCACCATCATCACCATCACCACCATGATCATCACCACCATCATCACCATCACCATCCATCATCACTCACCATCACCATCACCACCATCATCACCATCACCACCATGATCACCATCACCACCATCATCACCATCACCACC
>NW_016831337.1:0-303 GCF_001698545.2 Rhinopithecus bieti | reverse complement strand
AGGTGTGACACAGTGTTGATGAGGTGTGACAGTGTTGGCGAGGTGTAACAGTATTGGCAAGGTATGACATGATGTTGACGAGGTGTGACACGGTGTTGCCGAGGTGTGGCACGGTGTTGGTGAGGTGTGACACAGTGGTGAGGTGTAACAGTGTTAATGAGGTGTAACAGTGTTAATGAGGTGTAACAGTGTTGAGGTGTGACACAGTGTTGTCGAGGTGTGGCACAGTGTTGGAGGTGTGGCACAGTGTTGGCGAGGTGTGACAGTGTTGGTGAGGTGTAACAGTGTTAATGAGGTGTGAAA
>NW_016831336.1:0-1251 GCF_001698545.2 Rhinopithecus bieti | reverse complement strand
ATGCCAGTGCAGTGCTGTTTTGGTTACTATAGCTCGGTAATATGATTTAAAGTCAGATAATGTGATTCCTCCAGTTTTGTTCCTTTTGTTTAATATAGCTTTGACTGTCTGGGTCTTTTGTGCTTCCATATACAGTTTAAACTTTTTTTCTATTTCTTTGAAGAATGTCATTGGTATTTGACAGGGATTGCATTGAATCTGTAGATTGCTTTGTGTAGTATGGACATCTTACCAATATTGATTCTTGAAATCCATGACCATGAGATATCTTTTCATCTTTTTATGTTCTCTTCATTTTCTTGAATCCATGTTTTATAGTTTCTGTTGTAGAGATCTTTCACTTCCTTGGTTAATTCTTAGGTATTTTATTTTATTTGTAGCTATTTTAAATAGGATTACTTTATTGGTTTCTTTTTCGAATTGTTTGCTGTTGACATATAGAAATGCTACTGATTTTTCTATATTGATTTTGTATCCTGCCACTTTACTGAATGCGTTTATCAGTTCTAATACTTGTATGTGTGTACGTGTGTGTGTGTGTGTGTGTGTGTAGTCATTAGGTTTTTCCAAGTACTAGATTGTATCATCTGCAAACAAGGACAGTTTGACTTCTTCCTTTCCAATTTAGATTACCATTATTTTGTTTTCTTTTCTGATTGTTCTTGCTAAGATTTCCACTACTATGTTGAATAACAGTGATGAAAGTGGGCATCCTGGTTGTGTTCCAGTTCTTACAGGAAAGACTTTCAGTTTTTCCTCATTCAGTATGAGAGTAGCTATGGGTCTGTCATATAACACTTTTATTATGATGAGGTATGTTCCATCTATACCCAGTTTTTTGAGGGTTTTTGTCATAAAAGGGCATTGAATTTTATTAAATGCTTTTACAGAATCAGTTGAAATGATCATACGGTTTTTGTCTTTCATTCTGTGGATGATAGATCACATTGATTGATTTTCTTATATTGAACCATCCTTGTATCCCTGAGATAAATCTCATTTGGTCATGATTAATGATTTTTTAATACAATGTTGAGATTTTTTAATACAATGTTGAATTTCTTTGTTAGTATTTTGTTGAGGAATTTTGCATCAATATTCATCAAGGAGATTGGCCTATAGTTTTTGTTTTTACATGTCTCTTTGTCTAGTTTTGTATCAGGGTATTATTGCCTTTATAGAATGAGTTTGAAAGTATCCCTCCTCCTCCCATTTTCTGGAATAGTTTAAGTAAGATTGGTATTAGTACCT
>NW_016831335.1:0-857 GCF_001698545.2 Rhinopithecus bieti | reverse complement strand
AACAGTCCATTAACTCTGTCTTTGAGGAACCGGAGAAAGGATACTTTCCATCGCATTGAGGTCTACACATTTAAAGGAAATATCATCAGTTCAAAACGTGAAAGAAGCTTTCTGAGAAACTTCTTTGCGATATGTGAATTCATCTCACAGAGTTTCAAATTGGTCCTCATGAAGTAGTTTGCTTACAGTCTTTTCGTGGAATCTGCAAAGTGATATTGCGGACCGCTTTGGGGCCCATGGTGAAAAAGGAAATACCCTCAGAGAATAACTAGAGAGAAGCTTTCTGAGACATTGATTTCTGATGTGTGACTTCATCACACAGAGTTCCACCCTTCCCTTCTTGGAACAGTTTGCTAACACTGTTGTCGTGGATTCTGCAAAGTGATATTTGGGAGGTCATTGAGGGCTAAGGTGAAAAAGGAAATATCTTCAGATAAAAACTGGAAAGAAGCCTTCTGGGAAAATGTCCTTCGATGTATGAATGAAACTCGCAGCGTTACGTGTTTTTGTTCATTGATCAATTTGACAACACAGTTTTCTTGAAATCTGCCATGGGATACTTCTTAGTGCAACGAAGCTTACGGTGACAAAGGAAATATCCTCAGATGGAAACTTGAAAGAAGCTTTCTTACAAATTTTTGGTCATGTGTGAATTGAGCTCAGAGAGTTACACTTATGTTTCCTGGAATAGTCCATTAACACTGACTTTGAGCAATCTGAGAATGGCTACTTTCCATTGAATTGAGGCCTACGCTGATAAAGGAAGTATCATCAGTTCAAAACGTGAAAGAAGCTCTCTGAGAAACTTCTTTGTAATATGTGAATTCATCTCACAGAGTTCTAACTTCATCCTCTTT
>NW_016831334.1:0-1358 GCF_001698545.2 Rhinopithecus bieti | reverse complement strand
AGCCTGTTTGGTGGTCTCTTCACACAGACGCCCATGACATTTTGGTGCCGTGACTCCGATCGGGGACCTCCCTTGGGAGATCAATCCCCTGTCCTCCTGCTCTTTGCTCCCTGAGAAAGATCCACCTATGACCTCTAGTCCTCAGACCAACCAGCCTAAGGAACATCTCACCAATTTTAAATCGGGTAAGCGGCCCTTTTTTACCCTTTTCTCCAACCTCTCTCACTATCCCTCAACTTCCTTCTCCTTTCAATCTTGGCACCACCCTTCAATCTCTCCCTTCTCTTAATTTCAATTCCTTTCATTTTCTGGTAGAGACAAAGGAGACACGTTTTATCCGTGGAACCCAAAACGCCGGCGGTCACCAACTGGGGAAGGCAGCCTTCCCTTGGTGTTTAATCATTGCAGGGACGCCTCTTTGATTACTCACCCACGTTTCAGAGGTGTCTGACCACGCTGCAGGGACGCCTGCCTTGGTCCTTCACCCTAAGCGGCAAGTTCCGCTTTTCTGGGGGAGAGGCAAGGACCCTAACCCCTACCCTCCCCGTTTCTACCCCTTCTCTGCTTTTCTGGGGTAGGGGCAAGTATCCCGACCTCTTATTTTTGCTCCCCTCTTATTTTGCATGCTGACCTCTTATTTTGCACCCCGATCTCTTATTTTTGTGCCCCAATATCTTATTTCTGCTCCCTGACCCCTTTTCTGCTTTTCTGGAGGGCGAGAACCCCCGACCTCCTTCTCTCCATATCTCTACTCTTTCTTTTCTCTGGGCTTGCCTCCTTCACCATGGGCAACCTTCCACCCTCCATTCGTCCTTCTTCTCTGTAGCCTGTGTTCTCGAGAACTTAAAACCTCTTCAACTCACACCTGATCTAAAACCTAAATGCCTTATTTTCTTCTATGATGCCGCTTGACCCCAATACAAACTCGACAGCAGTTCCAAATAGCCAGAAAACAGCGCTTTCGATTTCTCCATCCTACAAGATCTAAATAATTCTTGTCGTAAAATGGGCAAACGGTCTGAGGTGCCTGACGTCCAGGCATTCTTTTACACATCGGTGCCTCCCTAGTCTCTGTTCCCAATGCAACTCGTCCCAAATCTTCCTTCTTTCCCTCCCACCTGTCCCCTCAGTCCCAACCCCAAGCGTCGCTGAGTCTTTCTAATCTTCCCTTCTACAGACCCATCTGACCTCTCCCCTCCTCGCCAGGCCGAGCCAGGTCCCAATTTTCCTCGGTCTCTGCTCCCCACCCTATAATCCTCTTATCACCTCCCCTCCTCACACCAGTCTGGCTGACAGTTTCGTTCCTCGACTAGCCCTCCCCCACCTGCCCAGAAATTTCCTCTTAAAAGAGTAGATAG
>NW_016831333.1:0-1237 GCF_001698545.2 Rhinopithecus bieti | reverse complement strand
CAGGTTGGTTTCTTTGGCTGGAACAAGGGATGGGGAGATTTGATGGTGTCCTGTACAGGTTGAATGCTAATCTGATGAGGTGCTCTTGGAGAAGCTTGCCTGAGTTCGGCGCTTTCTCAGCATGTGGTGTGTGCTGCCCCTTCGAGCTTCAGAAGTCCCAGAAGGAAAGTGCTTCTGCAACCCCCATTTACTGATGAACAGAGGGCAGGTCGTTTGCAGCCGGCCGAGCAGCTGCTAGGTGGCCAACAGGCTGGATCTGCCTCTCGCTTGCAGAGGCCCTGCCTGGCTGCTGGGGCTGTCCTGAGAATCCCTCCTTCTCCTCTTCCCTCCACAGCTTTCCCGGCTACTGTCCACAGCTGTACTCCGGGTGGGGAACACCTGTGGGTGCACCAGGTGCAACTACTCAGAGCCCAGCGTGCTGAAGGGCCCCTGCTCTATGCTGTTTCCATATCCAAGCCCAAGCTCGTCTATAGCTTCAGCAAATCCAAGCCTCCCTGAATTCCCTGCAAGACCAAACTGAGCCCTACAACCCCCACTACACTGATTAGCTGCCAGTCCCAGCCCCTGCTGCCTCCTGAGCCGCTGTCTGTTCTGAAGTCCTTCAAGAATGTTGAGATCCTCAGCCGACTCTCACCCAAAGAGGTAAAAACCAGGGGCCTCCAGGGGTAAAGAACATACCCAGACAGCTCTGCTGTCTGTAGGCTTGATGTCCTTCCCCTACAACATGCCACTCTTGCCAGGCTGGAAGAGGGGCTCCAGAAACTTGGGAAACCTGGGCCTGTAGCTGGCATATGGAAAAGAGGCCTGGAAAAGCACCACTCCTGTCCATGAAGCCCCCAGATGGAACCAGGTAATTGGGAAATACATGGGCACCCAGGCTGACCCCCACTCAGACCCAGGTGGGAACTGCAGCAGTGACTTGCCCCTCTGCCACTCTGGCTGTACCACTACAGGAGGGAGGAACATCTAGCCCCAGCATGAGTGGAGACACTAGGTGTGGGCAGGTTCCAGTGGTTGCTGCAGCTGAACCTTCCCAACCAGGTCCATGCAAGGCCATCTCAGATGGGTGTGCACCTGGGTTGGGCAAGGACACCCCTCAGAGTGAGAGCCACTGAGCAGGGCTGTCACAGAGGCCCCTTTTCTGCTCCGAGAACAGGTTGGGGGGAGTATGGGGGACCTCTGCCCCCTCCCAGCTGCTCCCAGGAGCCACTTCTTTCCAGATGAGGCACTCTCCTGC
>NW_016831332.1:0-855 GCF_001698545.2 Rhinopithecus bieti | reverse complement strand
GCCTTACAAGAGACCCTGAAGGAAGCACTAAATATGGAAAGGAAAAACCAGTACCAGCCACTGCAAAAACATACCAAAATATAAAGACCAATGACACTATGAAGAAACTGCATCAACTAATGTGCAAAATAACCAGTTAACATCATGAGAACAGGATCAGATTCACACATAACAATATTAACCTTAAATGTAAATGGGCTAAATGCCCCAATTGAAAGACACAGACTGGCAAATTGGATAAAGAATCAAGACCCATCAGTGTGCCGTATTCAGGAGACCCATCTCACATGCAAAGACTCATAGGCTCAAAATAAAGGGATGAGGGAATATTTGCCAATCAAATAGAAAGCAAAAGAAGCAGGGATTGCAATCCTAGTCTCTGATAAAACAGACTTTAAACCAACAAAGATAAAAAAAGACAAAGAAGGGCATTACATAATGGTAAAGAGATCAATGCAACAAGAAGAGCTAACTCTCCGAAATATATACAACACAGGAGCACCCAGATTCATAAAGCAAGTTCTTAGAGATCTACAGAGATGTAGACTCGTACACAATAATAATGGGAGACTTTAACACCCTACTGTCAATATTAGATCAGCAAGACAGAAAATTAACAAGGATATCTGGGACTTGAACTCAGCTCTGAACCAAGTGGACCTAATAGTTATCTACAGAACTGTCCACCCCAAATCAACAGAATATACATTCTTCTCAGCACCACATCACACTTATTCTTAAATTGACCACATAATTGGAAGTAAAATACTCCTCAGCAAATGCAAAAGAATGGAAATCATAGTAGTCTCTGAGACCACAGTGCAATCAAATTAGAACTCAGGATTAAGAAACTCA